>NC_045455.1:5314048-5338694 GCF_002776525.5 Piliocolobus tephrosceles
CCCCTCCATACCCCAAACACACTCCACACACAGCCCCCCCAAACTCACTCCCATACATACCCCAAACCCTCCCCACAGCCCCCCACACCTCCACCCCACCCCCCACACACCCCACACACTCCACACACAATATAATTAAATTTTTGTATCTTATGTCTTTAAAAGTAGATAAACGTCCTCTATTTTGTATTTTTTTAATCCAAATGTTTCTATTCATAGAGTGCAAATATTGGCAGGTTAGTTGCTTCGTCTCCAAGCTAGAAAAGCTCTCCTGAGCATACCAGGAAAGAGAGACAAGTCAGGGTAAGCTCTTTCTTTTCTTCTCTGCACTCAGCCATGTTATACTCAAAGTCAGGACCTTTTCCAAATTTGCTAGAAAAAGACAGAATCAAGAGCCAAATAAAAGCCTATTTAACTTCTTTTTATTTGAAACTTCAAAGTAGGTCATTTACACAGTGAAAAGGACAAGGAAGAAAAGAGAGAAAACAGTTAACATAAAAATGAAGGCTCAACAACAGTAAAACCCTATTTCAAATACTTTTTTTTCTAAAGCACATTGTCCACTATTGTTAGGAAAAATAAGTCATGAAATTGATTTTTGTTATGTTTCCTTCCAATCATTATGAAAAGCCATTGACTGTAAGCTAAAAATGGAAAAGAAAGAAGAAAAGAACCAAAGCCTGGCACTCAAAATGAAAGGATGAAGACATTAACCATTTATGAGCCTGATTTTTTTTTATTTTAAAGAGCAAGTGAATTATTATTGCGTGTTGAACTCAATTTTCAACTAGATTTTCAATGAAACCCTGAATGCTCCTCTTTTATGTTTAGGAAAAACGTGGGTTTTTAACAACTAACTCCATTTCTGGGAGATTGAAGCTCTTACACATCTTACAAATTATTTTCTTGGCTACAGCAAACAAGATCACCCCTGGAGTGCCTCCTGACGTCCAGAAGGCAGGACAGACTCCCGGAAGTCACCTGGTGATCTTGTTCAAATGCAAGTAAGAGTCAGGAGACTTTTTCTAAGGATGCAAGGCTGGGGACCACAAGGGACTAGAAAGCTGCATTCAATTTCAGCAGCCCGTCCATGACCTACTCCCAGAAACGCCGTTAAGTTTGTGTGTCACAAGGACTGAACTTCTTTGGCTTTAGTACATTCAACAAACAATCATAATGCACTGTATTAATTTCCTAGGACTGCCCTAAGTAACACAAACATGGTGGCTTACAACAGCAGAACTGTATTTCCTCATAGTACTGGAGGCTGCATCTCTGAAATCAAGGGGTTGAGGTTGTGCTCCTGAAGGCTGTAAGAAAAAGTTCTACCTCTCCTCTTCCAGTTTCCGGTGGTGGCCGGCACTCCTTGGTGTTCTACAACTTGTGGATGCATCACTACAATCTCTACCTCCGTCTTCACAAAGCCTTCTCTCTTTTGTGTCTTTTGTACCCTTGGGTCTTCACATGGTATTTTCTCTGTGTGTGTGTGTCTGTGTCCAAACTCCCCTCCTCTCATAAGAACATCAGTCACTGGCTTAGGGCCCACCCTATTCCAGGATGACTTGATCCTAACTAGATGACATCTGCAAAGGCCCTGTTTCCAAATAAGGTCACATTTGCAGGTCTCGTGGATCACAGGTTCAACATATCTTTCTGGGGACACAGTTCAACCCAAAATGTGCACAGCAAAGTTTGGCATCCACTGAGACAGTAGTTCTCCCTCCTGACTGCTCTTTAGAATCACCAGAGGAACTCAAAATTAGATCAACACTCAGCTACAACCAATTACATCTGATTCTAGGCTTCAATGCAGGCAGTACTCTTCTTTAAAACCTCCCAAGTAATTCTAGTGCGTACCAAGGTTTGGGAACCACAGCATAAGACTCAGATTTTACAGACTTTCGTGAATATGTGTAGTATTTCTAAATGGAATGTCTGCTTTCTTAGTATGCAAATATACTGGTAATTTAATCTATGCTGGAAATATGCTGTTTAGAAAACAGGATTTTGATAATTATTTTCAAGAAACCAAAAGTTTCTTCTCATTGAGATGATTTTAACAATTTGATTTTTTAAAAAAGGAGTATAATATGGATTATGAAATATTTATTCATATATATATATATCACTGCACACATTTAGAAATAAAGGCAAAGGGTTAAAGAGGAAAGTACATGTGAAAGAATTAAACTGAGGAAATTTGAGCCAGGAAAGTCAATCAGAATAAATTAATGACATCTTAACACCTTTCTTAAGACTTGCCCATGATGATATACGTGTAATTTTGTCCAAAGGAACTAGAAAATCAAACTGTTTTTGAACTATTTTCTCCAATTGCCACCAATTTTCCAGACACACGATTCCAGGAAACATTTGCTAATGGTCTCTAAATTTTTCAAATAGATTGATGCCACTACTCGCTTGAGAGAGAGAGACAGACAGACAGCAAGAGGGAGAGAGAGAAGACAATAATGAGGTGTTCAATATATATAGGGTCATACCTGGAGCCCTAAAAAGACTTCGGAAAAGGTAAAATAAGTAATATTGGGGCATCAGATGTCATTTTCTTTTTTGGATTGAAGACAGTTCTGCATTGGTATTTGCTTTGTTGTGACAGTGATTACTGGCTAAACGGTAATAACAATTGCATGAAACAGTAAATTTCACTGTGTTTATTACAATATAGTGTAAAGTAGGGAGCTAAATAAATACTGGTATTTTATAATCCAGGGGAAAAGAAACCCCATTAATGAAAACATCAAGGGCTATACTGAGAAATGTAGCATAATAAAATATGAGAAGTTAAACAGTAATATGAAAATATACCAAAACACAGCAATCAGGTAAACAATGATAAATAGATCATAAAATCTGTTCAGTAGGAAAGGGTAAGGATAAAGAAGTCAACACGTGGTTTATGTAAAACTAAGACATAATTTATCATCCAAACCAGGGCCTTTGAGAAAAAATAAGTTGCTGTTAAAAATTATTCCAGCAAAATAGATGTAAGCAGAGACTGTTCCCAGCTGCTATGAATTGAGTCCACCCCACCACTGCTCTTAGTTCACCTTTGCCTGTGCCATTGCTTTAGCCCTTGAAATACCATTCTAATGTCTTTTCCGTGATCAAATAGGAAGGAGTACTCATTTATTCAACACCGATTCCAATGTGTTGTACACACAGTCTACAAATATTCAGTGATTATTAAGAATAAAAACAGGCTAACACTATACTGCAGTACAAATCAGCCTCCAAATCTCAGTGGCTGAAAACAAAGTATATTTCTCTCTCAGGTTACCTGCCCACCGTGGGTAGGCAGGGGTCTCTGTTCAGCCTAGTCTTGAACTTTGGCAATCGTGGAACCCGAGGAAAACGAAAGGATGTCCAAGGCCTCTCACCAACAGTGCGTGTCACGCCTTGGCAATGACACATAGCCAATTCTTTCATATCCAATTCGCCATTACTAATCACACAGTACCACTCAACCATGAAAAGACCAGCAAATGCAGTCCTACCTAAGTTCTGAAAGGGGTAAGTGGAAATATTTGCAAGTATAATGAATGTTTACCACAAAAATAACGTCATAACTCAGTATCTTCTGGAACCTGGCTCTTAATAAATACCTCCCTTGGTATTTTTCCTTTTCTATTTTGAGGAGGGAAAGTCTATTAAAAACTGTTTCTAAATCTGCTCTTGGTTTAGAAGATGCTGCAGAGGAAACCATGTTTTACGTATGCCCCACTTTCCATACTACCCTCTCTACCTAGCGCTGAGCAAGTAATGATGCAGGTTCTTGGCACAGTCTCTGGGACCAGCACAGCCTAGGAAACAGCCACATCTGTCCAAGCACAAATAAGGGAAACTTCCCTTTCCCACACAGGCAGTGTTGATTGTGACATACAAATATAGTTTCTTTCAAGACACAGAAATAAAAGTAGATTGCAGTTAATATTCTGACAAGTAGAGGGCACACACAAAATTCAATATATTGGATGATCTCTATAACATTAACTGAATATGTGTTGATAATAAAAAAAACTCTGAAAAAATATTTCAAAGGGTGTTATTCCTAAGAAATAGTATTAGAGTCCATTTTTAAAAACATATTTCCTTATTTAGACATTTTCTTTGTTTCCCAGATACTCTGCAGTAAACTTGCATTACATTTGCAAACAGAAAAAGATATTATTTTGGAGAAAAGGAACTAAGTGCTTCATGTAATGGCTATATTCAGTTATATTTGTCTTTTCTGAGAAGGTAACATATAACTCAGATGCTAGCTTCTCTCACCGATGTATTATAACTTTAGGTTGCTCTTAGAACACTACTTGACTGTATGACTATAATAAGCTGGTGTTTTAGAAGTAGAGTTTGATGCCTTGGGCGGTCATTCCCCTCCTTGAGGAGAATCTTCATGTGAAAAATGTTGGTTATCTATGTATAATGTTGTATGGTGGAAAAATACTACATATGAATTTTTCTTCTCAGTGGTGCCAAAAATGAGCAAATGCTAACCTCATCCTATACTCTTTCATAAAATATACCTTGTCAATCTCAATTAAAATCATATTCCTTATTTATAGGATATCAGAATTTGTTGCTAAAACTTGCTGTTGAATTCAAACTGTGAATAACATTTCTGACATAACACTGTTTGGTAGCTTAAGGTGGTGAAATATCATATGGCCCCTGATGATGAAACTAGCCCAGTTTTCTCATAGAACTGATGTTTATGGTTCCTTTGAAATAAACATAGAAATTGACACTCCTAGCCTTAAAACATGAGAAACTTACAGTTGTCTTATCTAAATCCCTTTCTCAGAAAACTAGCATTCCACACAGATAATATGAAGGAGCTGAAACCGACAAAATCACTGCATCTGGACAATGAGATGCTAGATTCCTCACCATCATGGTCAGAATCGCTTAACTGATCACCTGCTTCCTGTTGACAAACTCCTCTTCCTTACTGCTCCCTAATTCCTGTTTTCCCACACAAGGTTACATTTCTTCCCTGCTACATAAACCCCTAATTTCAGTCAGTGGTGGAGATGGATTTGAGACTGATCTCCCATCTCCTCAGCTGCAACACCCAATAAAGCCTTCATCCTTAGCAATACTTGCTGTCTCAGTGATTGGCTTTCTGTGCAGTAAGCTGCAGAATCTAAAGTGAACCCCTGGTGTTTTTGGTAACAAAGAAAACTCCTGTCTTCAAATTTCCTGTGGATCTCATTGGAAAGATAGGAAAATAGGCGCTTTTCAGAATATTGTGGAACAATAATGCAATCACAGGGTATAAAGGGTCCTTATAGAAATTGAAAGTAACTCCAGGCGGAGGGGTTAAAGACAGACAAGCTGGAGCAGAAGTTGATGCCTGCTCTGAGATTCAGTATAAGAATCCTGCCACTTGTTAAATCATAATAACCGGTATCTCTTACCTGAATTTGGCAGCTGCTTTACTCCACCATTTTCTAAAGTACCTGACCCATTTTTCACCTACATGACATTTGATGCTTAAAAGGATTACCTTGAATGGACAAATACAGTCCCTTAAAAGTGACCACCTTGTATCTGCCCTGCAGTGACGTGCCTTTATCTCCAGGGAAGGAGTTGAGATTCAGTTAGCAGCAATAAAAATCTCTAGATGCTGTTTTTCTTTGGATACACTACTTAGCATATCTGAACCTCAGCCTACTAAATGGACCTTCAGTAGTACCCAGCCCATTTTAAATATTTGTTTAAAGTTAAAATATTATGAACATGAGGGAAGGTTCTGAAGAAAAATATATTTTTAAAAAATAGTCAAATAAGGATATTTCATACATAAAGGTGATTTCTCCATATTCAGTGTAAAATTATCATTTATAAACATTATTTGTTCATATTAATTCAGCCAAAATCTGTGTATTTTTCTTGGATTCATTTATTTTAAGTTAGTATGTTTTTTTAATGATCTCTTCTTTTTTTATCTGGGAAACGTGTATGTGTGTGTGTGTTATGTGTAAATTACATGAATGTATATAACGTATGCATCTCATAAATATAATACCATTTAAAATTATTAATGCTAATTGAATGCCTACTCTGTGTCAAGATCTATTCTAAAAACATTTAGGTGGTAACTTATTGAAACTTCTAGTAATTCATCCATCTGTTTTCAGATCAAATCTTGGGGAGGTTAAAATATTTTGCTAAAGAGTGAACATTGTAATAAATAGCAAACGAGTTATTTCTCCATCCTTTAATTTCTTATAATTTTGGAAAACCATTATTTATATTTTTATCTACATATAAATTGAGGACCAAGCTCTGATTTTTTATCTTGCCCAAATTCCTACCTAAGGGGTCTAGGGAGTCATACCCTATAAACCACAAATTCTCATCAGATGGGTTTTATTTGACCCTATATATTGTGACTTACTTTTCAATCTGACTCTGGCATGACATTATGAGACAAGGAAAAAAATATTTAACCCCAAAATATATTTCCTTGCCATATCTTGAAATCGCCCTGCAAAGTCTCTTGGGAAAAAAATCCACATTCTATAGAGAATCCCCTTCCCCCTTTGTTTTCCTTCCTTTCTTTCCAGATCCAGGAGATTATCGATTAAGAGCCAGGCACTCTTTTAGGTCTGATAAGAAACAGTTTACAACCTGCTCTCTCTGAGGTCCGCTGAGAGCTCCCTCTGCACAATAAAACTTGGTCTCCACAATCCTTTATCTTTATCCTAAACATTCCTTTCTATGGATCCCAGATCTTCAGACAAACTCAACTGTCAACCAGAAAATGTTTAAATTTACCTATAGCCTAGAAGCCGCCTCTTTGAGTTGTCTCGCCTTTCTGAATCAAACTAATGTATTTCTTAAATGTATTTGATTGATGTCTCATGCTTTGCGAAAATATATAAAACCAAGCTGTACCCCAGCCACCTTGGGTGCATGTTCTCAGGACCTCCTGAGGGCTGTGTCACGGGCCATGGTTACTCATATTTGGCTCAGAATAAATCTCTTAAAATATTTTACAGAGTTTGACTCTTCTGTCAACTAAATCTAAGAGTAAATAAATATAATGAATGATAGTACTTAGAATATCTTCCCAATGATTCACTATTACTCTCAGCTACAAAAGAAAATAAGATGTTTCTCATAACTAAATCACACTTTTGTTATGGGCCTAAAAAGAGGAAAGCCATTGAATTTCTAACTTTGTCTTAATTATATTGGCAAATTATACTTCTATTGGGCCAACTCTAAGATCAGATTTCAATTTATAATTATTCTGTAAAAATACAACTTTAAAGGTATTAAATCTAATTACGTGTAATGGTAGTAATTGTTGTACATCACAATATTTGGTCCAAAGTTGCTCTAACAGACATGTACCTGATTTTATAAACCAGGCACAGAAAAACAGGTATCTCATGTTCTTACTCATACGCGGGAACTAAAAAAAATGTAACTCGTGGAAGTAGAGAGTAGAATGTTGGCTCCTGGACGCTGACAGGGGCACAAGGGAAGGGGATGAAGAGAGGCTGGTTACTGGGCACAAACATACAGTGAGATGGAAGGAATGAGTTCTGGTGTTCTACAGCATACTAAGGTAACTATAGTTAATAAAAAATTATTGTATATTTCAAAATAATTATAAGAAAGATTTGGAAGTTTCCCAACACAAAGAAAGATAAATGTTTGAGGTAATGGATATTCCAACTACCCTGATTACACATTGCATGCACGTATCAAAACATCACATGTACGCCTTAGATGTGTGCAATTTTTATGTATCAGTAAAAATACCTGATTTCAATAGCATTTGGCCAGAAATCATAGACAATGCAAATAACTTTCTCCAATTACTTACGTTAAAATTGGTTCAAAGACTACTTTAGGCCGGGCACGGTGGCTCACGCCTATAATCCCAGCATTTTCGGAGGCCGAGGCAGGTGGATCACGAGGTCAGGAAATCGAGACCATCCTGGCTAACACAGTCAAACCCCGTTTCTACTAAAAATACAAAAAAATTAGCCAGGCTCGGTAGCGCGCGCCTGTAGTCCCAGCTACTCGGGAGGCTGAGGCAGGAGAATGGCGGGAACCCGGGAGGCGGAGCTTGCAGTGAGCGGAGATGGCGCCACCGCACTGCAGCCTGGGCGACAGAGCTGGACTCTGTCTCAAAAACAAAAAACAAAAAAAACTACTTTAACAGGTAAATCTCAAAGATACACTCCTAGCTTTGAATTCTTAATTTTTAATCTTTTGATAATGTATTTTCAAAAGAGTTTTAAAAGACTGCGTGGGTAGGCACTAGAAAGTTAGGAGTTACTGTTTTCTGCCTGATGACATTGAAGGTGGATTTAATTTCTTCATTTTGCTTATCTTGCTTTGCAAATATTCTACCTTGTGCCAGAATCAGCTTTGTAACTTAGAAAAATCACTGAGTAATACAAAATTCGAAAATGAGCAAATTATTATCATTCATCATTCCAGCCCTTTGTCAGTGGATGCGTTGAAATCCCCTCCCAGAATTACCCATATAAATGCAATAATACATGCTATGATTTCATTTTAAATAATTCAACAATTATGAAAAATAATATATCACTGGATCATAATATTCCAGGTTCTCTATGCATACTTGTGGCATTCCTACTATCAAAATATGAGGTTTAGCAATGTACTAAAATATTCCATTTTAGCAACCCAAAAGCATATTAGAATCATGTATGAGGGAAGCTTTTCTAAGTAAAGTCTCTTCTAGCACCCTTTGTATCCGAATGCAGGAATTCTGCATGGATAATGCCATCAATGCTGTCAACTTGATACATGAGTCTTTATTCTGTCCCCAGCATGATTTACGGACATGTTCCCAAAGGTGGTTTTGATATCACAACCTGAGTACCTTCGTTAATCAAAAATATAAAGAAAATAAGTGTGTACAAAAGAATTCTATGAAGCTTGTTTTTTTAAGTAGAAATGAAAACAAGCTAATCATTATTGCTCCTATCATTTTATATAAACTGTAACAGCCAAAATGCACACCATGTAATTTTATAAATCTACAAATATATTACTTCTCTTTGATATAATCTATTTTTAAATATTCTAATATTTACTCATAAACTTTATCTGTTGCGTTCTCTGAACCTAAAATATCAATGCTAAAGTTGAATATTATAATAATATTACAATTTTGTGACTTTAAATTGATTTTCCATTCATAACCCCATTCGGGGTGAATGACCCTTTAATCCTCAGAGGTCAGCAAAGAAGATAGTACTTTTATCATTCTCCGTCTTCCAGGAGTATTTGGAAACTTTTAAACAATAACCCAGCCCATGTGCCTTAACACTTCCTAACTGCAATACTTTGTCCTCCTTTTGTGAGACAGGGTCTTCACCTTCATCCCAAACTCCACACCCATTTCCAAAACACACACCCACAGCCTTGATCTGTCCAATCCCTTCTCATATATCCAGTCTTCTCAAGATTCAACTCAATCTTTACCTAACATGGAAGCCATTTCCAAAACAGACACAAGACCATTTGGTAATTGCCCTGTTTTCTCTTCCTGCAGCACTGCTTCTGGGAACTTACACTATGAATTGAAATACTCTGCTTAGATATCTTTCTTGTTCCCCTGGCTGGGTTTGGGTGTGCTGGGTGCTCAGTTGGGTTGTGCCACCTACCACTCTTGGTCAGGTTTAGAAGTGTGTGTATTTTTAGTTTGTGTTTCCATTACCTGAGAGAATGTGTCATATGGAACGGGCTGAACATATACATATGGAGCTAAGCAGACCTATCTCAAACCGAGATGCAAAGCCAAGAGAAAAAAAACATAAATGACTTGGTGGTGTTTCATCATCCAACTCGATATGCTTTCACAGAACCCCCGTTACCTCTGTGAACCTGAAACAGTCACAAACTGTCAAGGGAAGGTCCCAAAAATCAAACAATCATGATGAAAAGTACTAGGGAATCTGAACTAATTTACATAAAAATATTTCAATTAGGAAAATATTTTCTTCATATTTCTGCAAAATGGCTTTAATGATATATAGAAAACACATTATTGAATGTACCTCAATAATCCACACTCTCTCAAATGAAGCAATGAATATACTAATAAACACATTGGGAACGCTGTAAAAATCCAAATTGTTTCACTGGTTTCTAACATTTCTAACAGGGCTGACAAACTTCCCCTCCTTTTTTTCTTTTTTTTGAGACAGAGTTTCCCTTCTGTTGCCCAGGCTGCAGTGCAATGGCGCGATCTCAGCTGACTGCAACCTCCTGGGTTCAAGTGATTCTCCTGCCTCAGTCTCCCAAGTAGCTGAAATTACAGGTGCCTACCACCATGCCCAGCTAATTTTTGTATTTTTAGTAGAGGTGGGGTTTCACCATGTTGCCCAGGCTGGTCTCAAACTTTTGACCTCAGGTTATCCACCTGCCTCCACCTCCCAGAGTGCTGGGATTACAGGCATGAGCCACTGCACCTGGCCACTTCCCATATTTCGTAACATTGCCTAGGGCTATCCAATGAGAAAGGGTAGGAATAGAGTAAACCCTAATGAAACCACAATGAAGAGAAATACAGGCAAGATACAAAAAAGAAAAAATAAAGGCAAGAAGAAGGTGAGGGATATTAGTAGAAAAAAAGAAAAAGATACCTCAATTGTTGGAGAACATCCTTGGAAAAGAATTAGACAGTAATAGAGTTTGAATGTTCAATGTAGCTTGCATATTACATGTCTATATCATCTGGGTATGATTTAAGATTCTGACAGTCAAAAGTGATTTCCACCTGGAATCTCTAATCATATTCACATTACCAGGATATGGTTCTACATTTAGAAATTCTGTATTAGGTAACATACTTTGTTCTTTTTGCTATATGACTTTAGTGAATCATAAATCATCTTAATAAGTTCTCATCTCGCTTTTCACTTTTCTAAAATGGGTACTCAAAAAATAATATCCTAAAATGTTTACATGTACTGTATTAATCATATGCACGCACGTGTCAGCATGTATTCATTCAATGTATTTGAAGTTAATGTAATTAAATCACCATTCATATCTTCTTCCATACAGAAGAAGAAAACATAATTTTACTTTTCATTATAGAAAGAAACATGCTTGTTGAAGGCTTATAAAACAATTAATGTACTTTCATTTTTCTCAATATTCTTAGACTGTCTACCTTCAGTCTAAGTGTTACATGTATTTACATATGTTATTTTCTGAATTGCTAAATTATGCAAAACAAGTAGCTACTCTTGAAGTTTTCAATTGACTTCTATTTACTGACTGTCCTCCAGTCCCACTGTAAAATACTCTGAGCAGTGTGAGTGACATCCCAGCACAGCCAGCCACTGGGCTCATCTCCCATAGAATGGGGCATTCCACTTCCACCTGTAGAGATGTGAGCTTACCAAGAGTGCACTCTCCCGTAGTCCCAAACATGGATATGCTAGTTTTACTTGTTCTAGTTTAAATGTAAATAAATACACAGATAAATTGAGTGCACAAAGAGAGAGCTGTTACTAGGAACAAACATGGATATGCCAATTTTACTTGCTATAGTTTAAATTTAAGCAAATAAACAGATAAATTGAGTGCAAAAAGACAGAGTTGTTATTAAGAATACTAAAATTAATTCTTTGTAAACACTAAGTGGCTGAAAAGAACTGTCCAATTAGTTGGAGGATAAACAACTTTCGATGTTTGAAGTTGGTAAATCGAGGAAAACCCAGCACGATTGTGCACTCAAATTGTTGCACATGTATCTTTTGGTTCTAGGTTACCCTGAAGAATTTTAAGCATAGAAATCTCAAGGTTTGCGATATGGGTATGATTCAGTAAAGAAAGACACTGGCCTCTAATCTGTTGATGTTTATCCAGGGATGCTGTATAGCACAATAGCACAATGTCTCTGTTTACTTTCACATTTAAGTACTTCAGTATGTGCAAACCATGGCATTAATTAGAACTCTTTTATTGACTTTATTTTTAAAATTTATTTTTATCATCTATATTTTTAAGTCTCAAACGCTGATTTATCATGTATTTTAATTGTATTATTTTCCACTCAGGAAAATGTAGTCAATTAGTCAATGTCATAGGAATCCCTGGATCTATAAAGTATCGTGAATTTCAAAATACCTGATCACACACCACCTAACTCCAAATGGTTTCTTACTTAACAAATAGCAGTCTTTGTAAATAGCAGTTTGAAATATTATTTAGGAAGTGGCCAGCTAAATGTATTAATTAAAATGCCCAAATAATAGGCATGGCTCTTCATTTTTCTACAGAATTATCTTAATTTGGAGGTACCAAAAAAAAAAAAAAAAAAAGAAAGAAAGAAAAGGAAAGAAAGCTTGCCTTGGCCTGCCATGGCAGCTCACGCCTGTATCACAGCACTTTGGGAGGTCGAGGCAGGTGGATCACGAGGTCAGGAGTTTGAGACCAGCCTGGCCAACATGGTGAAACCCCTTTTCTACTAAAAATACAAAAACTAGCTGGGTGTGGTGGAGTGCGCCTATAATCCCAGCTACTCAGGAGGCTGAGGCAGGAGAATTGCTTGAACCCGGAAGGCAGAGGTTGCAGTGAGCAGAGATTGCGCCACTGCACACTAGCCTGAGTGACAGAGCGAGACTCCATTTCAAAACAAAACAAAACAAAAAAAAACTTGCCTTTAGCATTTATAGAAATTCAATGATCAGCATTAATCCTTCAGACCTAAATGCATTCAAACGGATTTCTCTTCCAGACTCTAACTCAATCATCTTTGGGATGATCCTTCTAGATACTAAATTTCTAGCAGCTTTTCATTTTAGTTACTGAGGTTATTGCAAAGGCAATAGTGACTGGTGGGAAAACTGCAAGAGACTGAGGCAAAAGATATAAGTTACTTCCACATTGGTAAGGAAACACAACCTTAACTGCAAATAACTACACAGGGCGTGGGCCACCACTCTGCCCAAGTTTCCACAAGAGGCCAAGCAGCCTCTGAAGATGTCATTGGTCTTTCTACCCCAACATCCCCTACAAAGAAAAAATATCATATTATTAACCCCTTTCGAACTTTCCATGGTCCTAAATACAATAAGACCTTAAATATATAATTTCCCAGCCATTATATTTATAGTATTCTGACACTTGAATATAAATGTATATATAAAATAAATATGTATTTATTATATAATAAATATATGTAATACATAAATACATAATACATATAATTATAACAAATATATATGTGAGCTGAAAATGTATTGCCAACAATTATTACAATCCACATGCAGACCGTAGTTATGAACATACCACAAGACCAATTAGAAAGTAAAGGACCTGGGGATGTGAAAATGTCGAATGCTCTTAGCAATGTGTATCTCGACCAATAGTACCCGTATTCTGAAGCTGAACATGAGAAATGTATGGGCATCGGGATGCCAGGGTTTTTTTCCAGCCAGACATCCCAGTGGGGAAGGTGAGGCACGGAGGGAAGAGTGGGACCCCTGGGAAGGACGCTGGCAGCTTTCTTCAAAAGGAGAGTCTTTATTAATACACAGCACCCACCAAACAAAAAGGAATATGGAATCCTGGGCCAGATGCCTTGTTTATAACATGCCTTTTCTAAGTGGTCATTTCTAGTCTTAAAGTCCTCAAATGGGCATCTGGCACTGCCGTTACCTCTATATTTAATTTTGCATAATTGTTCCCATTTGGATTTAAAATAGGAACTGTGAAATGGATTGCAATTAGGTATTTTGTTATATAAACATGTTTCTCATTATCTGGTTTTCACTCTTCAAATGGCAGTTTACATAACATTTTTAGTATTTTAATTATTGAATTAAACATGGGAAAAGCCTACACAGATTTCCTAGCCATACAAAGTCATTTCAGGCAAATGCACAAACTCTGGCAACTGATGGCTGCTATTTATGTGTCGAATAAATATTAAGTCAAATACTTACCTTAAAGCCAAGTTTAATATTGGTAACTTCTTCTCAAGCCAGGTAAAAACAAAGGAATAGAAGTAATTTAATCCTGAAAACTTCATTTTGCAGATCTGCTTAAAAACTAACTTTTTGATCAAAACATAAAAAGGAGCACAAAATATATACTTCCTTAGTAAAGGGTAAAAGATCACTGATTGGGCTATTTTATTCAAATAAAATTCCTCAAGTAGAATGAAAATAGAATTAGATGATTAGAAGGAGGTATCGGGGTGGGGTAAAAGGGGCAAGTTTGGGGGTTTTTGTAAATACATGGATAATAGTTTCCTTGTTAATTAGTCATCTAAAAAACCGTTATTAAATACCTTCTCAATAAAAGAGTTCTGGATCAACTTTCCTAACCTCACAAATGATTACAATGTAAATGGGACTACAAGTATATCTTGGAGTCAGTGCAAAGTGTCTGACAACTTAAACAGCAAGTGAGGGAGAGAAAACACTGTTTCAGGAGCAGATATTAAAAGCCATCATATAGCACACAGAGGGGTGGAAGCATTCCGGGATGAAGGGGACGTGAGTGAGACCTTGAAGGGTAGGGCAGGATTGATGCTGGCAGGAAGAGTTGGACGTAGTGTTCCAGATGCAGGAGAGAGGCAGAAATTAAAAGCATGAAGGCAGGAAGATAATAAACCAGGCGACGCTGTGCTGGTGCCCGGTGCTGGAGCACAGCGAGAGCTTCTACTATGTGTATTCTATGCACACAACAACATGGTAAGGAGATCTCTCATTATCCTCGTCCTATGTATGAGACATTGAGGCTCTCTAATAGCCAGATTTGGCCATCTGCCTTGAGAATCCAGCCTTTAGCCATTCCCTCCTCTAAGTCACTACTCTCCTGAAGGCATACTCGAAGGACAGGTTAATTACATCAATGTGGCATTTCTCACTCATTTTTGTATAGCTGTTAAAAGTTAGTGAGATGTCACATCGCATTAAACAAAAAATGACCAAATGCCTCATGAAAAGGACAATTCAAGAAAACTGTATGGTGGGGAATTTTAGAAAAAATGAATCAAATGAAAAGGCACTGCAAGCTGGGCACAGTGGCTGTCACCTGTAATCCCAACACTTTGGGAGGCTGAGGCAGGAGGAACGCTTGAGGACAGGGGTGCAAGACCAGCCTGGGCAACATAGCAGGCCCTCTCTCTATACAAAATTTAAAAATTAGCCAGATGTGGTGATGCACACCTGTAGTCCCAGCTACTCAGGAGGCTGAGGCGGAAGGATCATTTGAGCCCTGGAGTTCAGGGCTGCAGTGAACCATGACTGCACCACTGCACTCCAGCCTGGACAACACAGCAAGATCCTGTCTCAAAAAAAAAAAAAAAAAAAAAAAACCAAAAAAAAAAAGAAAAAAATAAAAAAGAAAGAAAGAAAAAAAAAAAGCACTGCAAAGTTCACAGGGAATTCAACTTAAAGCTGAAATGCCCCTAAAATTACTAAAAATGTTACGGTCAATTTTGCCAAAAGGACAGTATCTTTTATATTCACAGTTCAATGGATTATCTGAATAACATCTCTTATAACTAAGAGCAGTTACTTTCAAAATCAAAAAGAATTAGCTAAAACATGTTTTTCAGATAGCATAGATCCTTCCATTTTGTGTGTCGAATAAATAACAATGCTTTGTATAATTACTATTATTTTCCATCCCACATTTCACTCTTCCATTTTACTCCTTCAGTTCATAGCAGAAGACAGTATTACCAGCTGGTTGTTCCTCAGTGTGACAGTGACCAATGCACTCTCAGGCTTCGGTACTTCCCAAAAGAACCTTACAACGTGGAAGTCCCCCATGAGCAGAGCTGCATTCAAAAGACTGCAGTGGCTAAGTGAGGATTCCTCCTTCTAGGAGCCAGGATTCATTCTAGGTCCAATATGCAGAATTTCCACATCTGACCTGTCTCTAGTGCTACATCTGCCATCTGTTTCATTATCTTGCATGCTCCTATGTGTAAGTCTTTTCTGTAGTTTTGGCACTTGGCTTACCAGCTTTTTTGAGCATGACCTACATGTTCAAATCCAGTCTCCAGACTTGCCTTTTTCTTTAGTCTTAGGATGCTCGCCCTGAGCACTTGACAATCAGCTTTTTGGCCTTGCCTTTCTCTACTCCTTCCAGCCCCAGCTGATTTGATATTAGACATTATCTTGTAGGCCCTCAGTTGATGAGACTTGAAAGGGTCTGGCTAGAAGGGTT
Organism: Piliocolobus tephrosceles; assembly: GCF_002776525.5. NCBI lineage: Eukaryota > Metazoa > Chordata > Mammalia > Primates > Cercopithecidae > Piliocolobus > Piliocolobus tephrosceles. The sequence goes on from NC_045455.1 coordinate 5,330,267, forward strand.
TAAACTCTGTGGCATATCCACTCACCAGCTGGAAATGAGGTTGGAATCTTTCTGCAACACCTGCACTTCCAAAGGTATTATTAGCCTTTCTGGGTACAGGGCTGGGAAAGACAGAATTAACCAGAGCGTAGGCATCACACCATGTCCAGAAACACTGAACAAAGAAAAGAAATGTATACATGGGCGGGCAGGGGACCATTTCATACATTTGTAACCAAAGTGAAAGCAGAATACCAATAACTAGTAAAACTCACATCACAAGGACATAGGGTGGTATTGGCAAGGGAGAGGAAATTTCAGAAGAGAGTTTATTAGGAGAAAACCGCTAGTGTGGTATGGGTCTGTGCCTCTCTCCCCCAAGGGAGAAAGGTTCAAAGGGCTTTTGTGGGACCGAGAGCTTGCTGTATTTCACATAGTTAACAGGTGTTGGGGCTCAGGCTTGGCTTTTCCTTCAGCCATCTAGAGTGCAAAAAAGGACTAGCTATCCCTTTGGCAGCAGAGCAAGGACCTGAGGTCTGCAACACTGAGACCTATCAGCCTCCCTAGAGCTTGTGCAGGCAAAGGATGTATGATGTCATCCTAGGATCCATACAGGTCCAGGAGACATAGCTGGCGAGTTGGTCATCTTGGATCTCATCCATTCTCTGTGCAGTATGGAGAGATGTACGAGCTCTAAGCAGATGAAACCTGGGACTGGAATCTCCAGATTCTTGGGGCTGCAGAAGCGAAGAACCCAGGAATAGAGACTGTTCAATATGTCTAAGGATTCAAAGGTCATTGTAGCATAGAGGGTATCTGATAAACCCACGAATACTTGAGGTGTGACAGGGTTAGCTCTACACACTGGAGTGTGTGAGCACACCTTATACTAGAACTAGCCACGCTGGAGTGTGCGAGTACACCTTATACTAGAACTAGTCACACTGGAGTGTGTGTGTACACCTTATACTAGAACTAACCACGCTGGAGTGTGCGAGTACAACTTATACTAGAACTAGCCACACTGGAGTGTGTGTGCACACCTTATAATAGAACTATTATAAGTGAGAACTTCCCCATCTAGTTTTCCTTTTTTTCCTAACCTAACTTTGACCCTGTTGTGATTAACAACTGTGTTTAACAAACTGAGGGAGAGGAAATCCTTGGTAGGAAAAGAAAGAATCTCTTATTCTCTCACTCACACACATACAAATACACACAAGCACACACACACACACATACACACATCTGTTATTGGTAGAGTCCCTACTGTAGAAAGGGAGAAGATTTTAACTTTATCCTCATATTAGAAACTTTGAGGATTTTCAGACACTGGACATTTTAAGTTATTGAGTTGAAGCTTTATTGAAAATTAAAGAGATAAGAGTTCTTCCTGTTACCTAAAAGTTAGCACTGTCTTCACTGAGCATGTTTAATGGGATCCATGAGAGATAAAGTTTATTTTAAAATTTATTTCATGGGTTTCTATCAAGAAACCCATATACCAATAGACTCCTGATACCACAGCTATGCTTGGCTCTTGCAACCAGAAAAAGCTCATTGAAAGGACAGTTAATAGATCTTTATCCCATTTCCTTGCTTCATATAACCATGGAGCTTTCAGACAGTTTCCTGACCTTCCCCTGGGACTACAGAAGCCTGGATGCCAACAAGAGACACAAGCCCTGAAGGATGTCACTAGCAAGCCCAGCCAGCTGTTGACGTATTCAGGACAAATCCAAGCAAGAGAAGCTTGACCAGTTCGGCTGGGTGTAGTGGCTCATGCCTGTAATCACAGCACTTTAGGAGGCTGAGGCAGGAGGATGGCTTGAGCCCAGGAGTTTGAGACCAGTCTGGGTAACATAGGGAGACCCTGTCTTTACAAAAAAAAATAATAAAAAAATTAACTGGGTGTGCTGGCATGTGCCTGTGGTCCCAGCTACTTGGAAGGCTGAGGTGGGAGGATCGCTTGAGCCCAGGAGGTCCAGGCTGCAGTGAGTCCTGATTGCGCCAGTGGACTCTAGCCTGGGCAATGGAGTGAGACCCTGCCTTAAACATACATACAAACATACATAAGAAATGCAACCGTCAGGGCTCATGAAAAATACTGAACCTGATCTTCTAAGATTGTAAATAACTGTATTTATTAGTTTGCTTTTTAAATAGGAAAACAGTGCATCTGGATGAGGAGCAAAATATGAAAGTCTGAGAGGCTGCTACACTATCTCTGAACCTGTGAAGTCAGGTGAGGATATCAAACTGCTCAGTGTCATCTCTGACCTCCCCCTACTCCCAGACCACAACAGAGACAACTGACCTCCTTATCCTACTTTATTTCTTGTTCAGAATCTATCACCAGTCTATCCCTGGTCTCTCTGATTCCCATTTTCCACAATGATAATTTCACTCTGCAGTTAATAATTCAGTTAAGAAGCTAGAAGTATCGGAACAGTATAAATGTTGCATATGCAAATTATACATCAATTAATTTTTAAATACACAGATATTTGAGTTTAAGTAGCATTTTTAAAAGTCCTACATTTTTAAAAATTTTTTAAAAAATGATATTATATTCCAACTTCTAAAGTAACCTATATTTATTGCAAAATATTAATAAAACTGAAAAAGAGAGAAAAGAAAAATCACCTATAATCTGCATCTAAGATAACCACTGCACTGAGTGAAAGCACACAACCATCGCTCCCCTTGTCGCTGGTTTCTGCATTTGCATCTTCTCTCTTGTACCTCTGCTTCAACAAGTACAGGTGTTTTACACTTGGCCATGTCATTTGCTTTGACTCATGGAATGTGGGTGGGATGCACAGCGTGCCAGTTACAGCCAGAGAATGGAGGAGGCATTGAGAGATTCTGCGTGTTGGCTTAGGCTTCTGTCTCATCACGTAAGAGTGGCCCCAGATACTAGCCCCTCCTTCTGCCTGGGTCCCAGAAGGAAAGACCCATGAGGCTGAACCAGTTTATCTGCAGCGGACACCCACAGTCCTCATGCAAGGTCATCAAGCAATTAGCACTTGTTCTGGTTGGACAGAAGATTCTTGTGTGGCCTGTTGCTGTAGCAAAAACTGGTTAAGGAAACCACTATTAACATGCTCCCCTCTCCATTTAATTTAACAGTATTTTCAAATATACCTATAGATCTGGTGTTTAAAGCATACCATTAAGTAGAGGTCACCAAATTCAAATCCTGAGGAATATAATCAGAATAGTAACACTTTCAGTAACCTATGTCACAAAAAAAAAACGATAAAGGAACTTGACGTTTTTAAAATGGAGAGGGGAAGGGCCTAAAACAAGGCAACAGTTAGGGCTGCAAAACTATAGAATGCGCTGTCTTCCTAGATCGTGATCTACTGAAATAAAATACATTCACCTGGGGACTAGGTGACCACTTTTTATTACAAGAATTCATTCATGGTTGGGAAACCTGGAGCAGATAATCTTGATGGTCCTCCACATCCCAGGTTTCCATGCTTTACTTATTATAATAACTTGAAAATTAAAAATTGTATTTTTTTCCAAATAGAACAAGTACCACTTGTATTTTAAGTTATTTAAATGATATAGATTATACCCAACAGCTAGTGGGAGAAGGCTATAGACAACAGGCCTTAGTAAAACTTCAGTATTTGTAAAACTCAATGCCAGTATTAAGAAAACAACAGTAAAATAAATGGACGGGGCCAGATGTGATGGCTCACACCAGTAATCCCAGCGCTTTGGGAGGCCAAGGCAGGAGGGTCACTTGCAGGCAGGAGTTTCAGAGCAGCCTGGGCAACATAGCCAGATCCCATCTCTGCAATTTTTTTTTCTTTTTTTAATAATCAGCTGGGCATGGTCCATGCACTTGTAGTCCCAGCTACTCAGGAGGCTGAGGCAGGAAGATTGCTTGAGCCTGGGAGGTCAAAGTTGCAGTGAGGGTGATTACACCTCTTAACTCTAGCCTGGGCAATAGAGTAAGACCCTGTTAAAAAAAAAAAAAAAAAGAAAAGAAAAAGCAACAACAAAACTTGATACGGGGGTTGTGTCGTGATTGCATTTATGGAAACTTTTCTCCAGTCAATGCCAGGAAGACTTACATGCAAAACACACATGGGAACTCACAGTCAGCCAACATTTTTTTTCAAATATAGAAAAGTCCTTGAACCATTCCTTGGTTTTGTTTCAAATTATTCAGACACATACACATATATGCAAGGCCATGCACACACAGGGGCAAGGCCAGCACCCTGCAACACCATTTGCAGCCAGAGAACCAGGAGACCTGCAGACCTCCTGCTCACATGGCTTCTTTCACTCAGAGTGGCTCCAGGTAGCAGCGGCTGCACTCTTGTTTCTTCTTCCATATTTGGCACATTTAACACTTTAAAAAATACATTTTAATCTTGGTATACAACTAACAAAAACCTTACATTAGAATTCTCTCCAATACTCATGATTAGCCTCTTATGATTTTAGAAATTTCTAAAATCAGTTATCAACATCATGACATAAATACTTGTAGTCCTTGCCAACTTCAGCACCACTTGCATTATTTTTTCTATTCTCAAAGGACCACAAATCTTGACAATTTTGTCTTTTTTTCATCCCGGGGCTAATCCTCAGTCCTGAGTCATCCTCTACTTTTATCTTCACTGTATCCTCCTATCCTTAACCAGTGAACCAATTCCTAAGTTTCCACAGCTCACAGAGATTCAGTCATCAAAAAAGTATTTTCTTAGAGTCTGAAGAAAAAAATAAGAATGGCAATTGCAGAACAAACTGGTTGACTTGTGTTATCTTTTTTTTTCTTTTCCCTCTGCAATATCAAAACCTAAAATAATCTGATCTATATTTACTCAAACTTACCTATACCAAAAACCCAAAATTACAATAACCTGTGAGTTTTACTTTAGACTTCCTTAGGATGTTTTTGATAAATACTTGTCCCTAAAGCTAACTTTCAGTAAGTGTCTAATAGACCCAAGAGATGTTTTAATTCAAAATGATGGCCATCCCAAAGGAAAACATTAATCTCTCTACAGAACCACCAAACAGGCATAGCTCAAAAACAGAATAATAGTATTGCTGGCCAGCAAAGAGGCAAGGCTTTTGGCTATCACCATGGCATTTATAATCATGAACTGGTTTTCTCAATCTCAGTGTAGTCTTTTAAATTTGTATAAAGTTTTGAATAAAAAGACTTCCTGAATTATTATCTCAGAAATATTCATGGGTTTAGTAGAAAGTACAAGGTATTTCAGAAACGTGTACCCAGAGTAAGCAAACAGGTAAGAAATGCCACGTTTAACTGTTTACTTCTCAGGCCCAGATGGCTTCATTGGTGTGTTATCACAGACATTTAAGAAACAGACTGGACATGATGGCTTACATCTATAATTTCAGCACTTTGAGAGGCAAAGGTAGGAGGAATGCTTGAGGCCAGGAGTTTGAGATCAGGCTGGGCAAAATAGTAGGAAACCCATCTCTATGAAAACTTTAAAAATTAGCCAGATATGGTGGTGCACACCTGTAGTCTCAGCTACCAGGGAGGCTGAGGCAGAAGGATCACTTGAGCCCAGGGGTTTGAGTCTGCAGTGAGCTATAATTGTACCACAGTACTCCAGCCTGAGTGATAGAACAAAAAAAAAGGATAAAGAAAGACAGAAAAAAGGAAACAGAAGAGAAGGAAGGAAGGAAAGAAAAAAGCAAGCAAGCAAGAAAGACCAACCCTTCACAAACACTTCCAAAGTGTAGAATAAAATAAAACACACCCAAAGTAATTATTTGAGGCCCATATATCCAAAACCAGGCAGAGATCATAATAATACTATATATAGACAATGTTCATGACTAGAAAAGCAAAAATCTTCAATAAAATACAAGGATATGAAATCCAGGAACACTTGAGAAGTATTATACACTATGGCCAGTTAGGATTTACCCGAGGAATGCAAAATTGGTTTAACATATGAAAATCAATCAACAATTAATTTTTTTTTTTTTTTTTTGAGACGGAGTCTCACTCTGTCACCCAGCCTGTAGTGCAGTGGCCGGATCTCAGCTCACTGCAAGCTCCGCCTCCCGGGTTTAAGCCATTCTCCTGCCTCAGCCTCCCGAGTAGCTGGGACTACAGGCGCCCGCCACCTCGCCCGGCTAGTTTTTTGTATTTTTTTAGTAGAGACGGGGTTTCACCAGGTTAGCCAGGATGGTCTCGATCTCCTGACCTCGTGATCCGCCCGTCTTGGCCTCCCAAAGTGCTGGGATTACAGGCAATTAATTTATGAAAATCAAACACACCATATTTAGAGTCTTAAGAACAGAAAACACACAATTATTTCAATAGACAATAATAGTCCATGTTAAAAACACCCAACAAACTGGAAAGAGAACTTTCTCAACCCAATAAAGGACATCTACACAAAACCCAGAGCTAATACAATACTTAATAGTGAAAGCCTAAAAATATTATCGTTAAAATCACAACAAGATAAGGGCATCTGCTTTTACCACATCTATTCAACATTTGAAAGGAGGTTCTAGCCAGGAAAATTAGATAATATAAAGAATAAAGGGTATCTAGAGGAAAGGGAGAAGTAAAATTATCTCTATTGAAGGAAGACATAACCTTGTACATAGAAAATTCTAGAAATTTATACACCAGAAATCTATTAGAACTAATAATTGAATTTAGCAAGTTTGTAAATTATCAGATCAATATTAAAAAAATCAATTGTATTTTTATGCTAATAATGAATAAAAAGTAGAATTAAGAAAGCGATTCCACTGGCAACAGTATCAAACCTAATGAAACATTAAAGAATGAATTTAATAAAAGTAGAAGATTTGTATCCTAAAACCAATAAGACATTGTTAAAAGAAATTGAATATTAAAATAAATAAAAGACATTACACATTCATGGACTGGAAGCCTCAAAAGTGTGAAGAAGGCAATACTCTTCACATTGATTTACAGACGTAATACAAATCCTATCAAAATTCCAGCTGACTTTTGTGATAAATTTGGCAAGCTGATCATAAAATTTGTATGAAAATGCAAGGAACCAAAACTAGCCAAAATAATCTTGAAAGTAACAACAATGTTGGAGAACAGCTGACATTTTAATTTCAAAACTTACTGCACAGCTACAATAATCAAAACAGTGAGATGCTGGCAGAAAATCAGACATATAGATCAAAAGAATATAATTTAAATTCCAAAAATAAACACTCACATTTATGGTCAATTGAATTTGAAAAAAAAGTGTAACTAGGAAAATAATAGGTTTTCAGGAATTAGTGCTAGAACAACCGGGTATCCATCTGCACAAGGAGAAAGTTGGACAGAAAAATTATGTCAAAATAGATCCCAGACCCAATTCTACAGGATAAAACCACAAAACTCTTTGAAGAAAATGTAGGAGTGAATCTCTGTGGCCTTGGATTAGGTAATGGTTTTTTAGATATGACATCAAAAGCACAAGTAGCAAAAACAAAATAATAATAAAGTAGATAAACTGAACTATATCTAAATTTAAAACTTTTGTCATGGAGTCAATAACACCAAATAAAGTGAAAAGACAACTCACACCGTGGAAGAAAGTATTTTCAAAACATTTCTTTTAAGGATCTGCTATCCAGGATATATGAAGAACTTTCACCACTCAACAATTAGACAACCCGAGTAAATAATGGTCAAGGAATTTGAATAGATCATTCTCCAAAGAAGGTATAGAAACAGCCAATAAGCACATAAAAAGATGCTGAATATATAGTTATTAGGAAAATGCAAAGTACAACCACAATGAGATACTTTACATTCACTAGGAGGGCCATAATTAAAACTCAGACAATTACAAATGTTGATGAAGATAAGAAGAAAGTGGAACCCTTACGCATTGCTGGTGGAATTTAAAATATCACTGTCACTCGGAAAAGTTTAATAGCTTCTCAAAATGTTAAAACTGGAGTTATCGTATGACCCAGCAATTGCACTCACAGATGCAAAATAAATGAAAACCTACATTTATAAAACACTTATACATAAATGCTCACAGCAACATTATTCATTATAACCAAAAAGTAGAAACAACACAAATGTTCATCAAATGATAAATGGAAAATAAAATATGGTATATCTCTACAATGGAATACTGAATACAGTGTTAAAAAGAAATACACCAGCACTTTGGGAGGCCGAGATGGGCGGATCACGAGGTCAGGAGATCGAGACCATCCTGGCGAACACGGTGAAACCCCGTCTCTACTAAAAAATACAAAAAAACTAGCCGGGCGAGGTGGCGGGCGCCTGTAGTCCCAGCTACTCGGGAGGCTGAGGCAGGAGAATGGCGTCAACCCGGGAGGCGGAGCTTGCAGTGAGCTGAGATCCGGCCACTGCACTCCAGTCTGGGCGACAGAGCGAGACTCCGCCTCAAAAAAAAAAAAAAAAAAAAAA
>NC_045455.1:5338794-5342344 GCF_002776525.5 Piliocolobus tephrosceles
AAAAAAAAAAAAAAAAAAAAAAAAAAAAAAAAAAAAAAAATACAATGTTAAAAAGAAGTACTGATCCATGCCACAACATGGATAAACCTTGAAAACATTATACTAAGTGAACAAAGCCAGACACAAAAGGACACACATGTATAATTCTATTTATATGAAATGTTCAGTATAGGCAAGGAAATCAGAAGAGACAGAAGATATATTCACGGTTGCCAGGAGCTGGTGGAGCAGGTGACTTGAAATCGGAAGTAACTGTTAATGAGTACAGAGAGTTCTTTTAGGGGAGTGGATGGGGGGGTGATGATTGTGGTGATTGTTACACAACTCCGAATATACTAAAAGTTATTGAATTTTATGCTGTAATAAGGTGAATTTTATAGTTTGTGAAGTATATCTCAATAAACATGTTAAAACAGAAGTTGACTTTGCCGTGCTCGTTCACATTTTAATGTGCTGTGTGACATCATTTCAAAAGCATCATTACATCACCAAGTTCTCTGTCTGTTGGTCATTTTTATTTGCTGTATCTCAATTCGGGTATTAAGGAAATCTTATCACCTGGGCTAACAAAGTCATTCTCCCTTATCAACTTCGATGATCAGTCAAGAAATCCTCTTTTCTCCAAGGGTCTGCACTCCAAGCTCTAAAGTTAGTATATATATTTCTGTCTCCCTTCATAGCCAGTCGTCAAGTTTTCACACTTTCACACAAGTTTTCATTCTTTTCACACTTCCCTTAACTGCTCTTCCCTTCCTTTGTTATCTCCAGGCTGAACGACTTCAATATCCTCCAAACCTTTTATCCTGACTACAGTTCTTCCAACTTATATGGCAAACAAATTCCTACAGTTTATTGGTTTTTGTGGAATGTTTCAGCTCAAAGATATTCAATAGATCTTCACCTCCCACAAGACTATATTCAATCTTTTGACATTTAAAAATCTCCATCTACTGGCCACATTTGCCCATGTTACCTTCAAATACTCCGCATTCATTATGCTTCTATCCTAGTCAAATTGTTCTAATTATCAACCCAAAACACAGCTGATAGCCTGTAGAAAACATTTTGCTTCCACTTGGAAGTTTAATTTTCCTTGTTATCACCTACTTACTTAACACAAGTTAAACACCCACTCAATTAAGTACCTCTTTTCTTTTCTCTTTTCTTTTCTTCACAGTCTCACTCTATTACCCAGGCTGGAGTGCAATGGCATGATCTTGGCTCACTGCAACCTCCATCTCCTGGGCTTAAGCAATTCTCATGCCTGAGTAGCTGGGATTATAGGCACCCACCACCATGCCTGGCTAAAAAAAAGTTGGCTATTTGAAAAGATAAATAAAATTAATAAACCCTTAGCCAAACTAAGAAAAAAAAAAGAGAAAAAACTCAAGTAAAGAAAATCAGAGATTAAAACAGACATTACAACTGATACTGCAGAAATTCAAAGGAACATTAATGGCTCCTATCAGAAACTATATACCAATAGACTAGAACATTTAGAAGAAATAAATAAATTTCTAGATACATACAATCTTCCAATATTGAACCACAAAGAAATCTGTCACCTGAACATATCAATGACAAGCAATGAGATTGAAGCCATAATAAAAATTCTCCAAGTAAAGAAAAGCCCAGGACCTGATGGCTTCACTGCTGAATTCTAGCAAATATTTAAAGAACTAATATTAACCCTACTCAAACTTTCTGAAAAGATAGAGGAGGAGGGAATACTTCCAAACTCATTTTATGAAGCCAGTATTACTCTGAAAACAAAACCAGTCAAAGACACATAAAAAAAAAAAAAAAAAAAAAAAGCTACAGGCCAATATCTCTGACAAATATTGATGCAAAAATCCTCAACAAAGCATTAGCAAACCAAATTCAACAGTACATTTGATAAAGTTCCACATCCCTTCATGATAAAAACCATCAAAAACTGGGTATGGAAGGAACATAACCTCAACGTAATAAAAGCTGTACCTGACAGACCCACAGCTAATATTATACTGATGGGGAAAACTTTTCTCCTGAATCTGAAACATAACAGGATGCCAACTGTCACCTTTAAAGCCTTTTCTCCTGAATCTGAAACATAACAGGATACCAACTGTCACCACTGTTATTCAATTTAATACTGAAAAGTCTAGCTATCGCATATCAGACATGAGAAAAGAAACAAAGGGTATCAAAACTGAAAAGGAAAAATTCAAGTTACCCTTGTTTACAGATGATATGATCTGACATTTGGAAACACCTGAATAACTCCACCAAAAAGAAATACTACTAGTACTGATAAACAAATTCAATAAAGTTGCAGTATTCAAAATCAACGTACAAAAATCAGTAACATTTCTATATGCCAAGAGTGAGAAATTTGAAAAAGAAATAAAAAAGTAATCCCATTTGCAATAATCACAAATAGAATTAAATACGTAGGAATAAACTTAACCAGTGAAATGAAGTATCTCTGCAGTGAAAACTATAAAACACTGATGAAAACACTGAAGAGGACACAAAACATTAAAAGATATTCCATGTTCATGGATTGCAATAATTAATATTGTTAAAATGTCCCTACTATGGAAAGTAACCAATAGATTCAATGTAATGTTTGTCAAAATGCCAATGACATTCTTCAAAGAAAAATAAGAATCTAAATAAAAGATCCTTTGAAAAATAAGAAGATTCTAAAACTTATATGGAATAACAAAATATACAGAGTAGCCAAGAGCATCCTGAGCAAAAAGAACAAAACTGGAGTAATCACATTATGTGACTTCAAATTTTACTACAATGCCAGCATAACCAAAACAGCATGGTAGTAGCATAAAAACAGACACATAGACCAATGGAATAGCACAGAGAATGCAGAAACAAATTTAGACAACTAGCGTGAACTCATTTTCAAGAAAGGTGCAAAGAACATACATTGAGGAAAAGACAGTCTCTTCAAAAGTGGTGCTGGGAAAACTGGATATCCATATGAATGAAGAAGTAAATTTGAACCCCATCTTTTGCCTTATACAAAAATCAAATCAAAACAGATTGAATACTTAAATATACGACCTCAAACAATGAAACTACTAAAATAAAATATTGGGGAAACTCTCTAGAACATTGGTCTGGGCAAAAATTTCTTGAGTAATATTCCACAAGCATAAGCAACTGAAGTAAAAATGGGCAAATAGGATCAAATCAAGTTAAAAAGCCTTCTGCACAGCAAAGAAAACAATCAACGAAGTGAAGAGACAACCCATAGAATGAGAAAAAAAAATATTTTCACACTACCCATCTGACAAGAGATAAATAACCAGAATACATAAAGAGCTCAAACAACTATAGAAAAACAAATCTAATCATCTGATTTTAAAATGGGCAATAGGGACCAGGTGCAGTGGCTTACACCAGGAATCCCAGAACTTTAGGAGGCCGAGGTGGGCAGACCACAAGGTCAGGAGTTTGAAACCTGCCTGACTAGCATGGTGAAACCCCATCTCTACTAAAAATACAAATATTAGCCAGGCATGGTGGCGGGTGCCTTTAATCCCAG
>NC_045455.1:5342354-5357983 GCF_002776525.5 Piliocolobus tephrosceles
AAATTGCTCAACATTATTGATCATTAGAGATGTGAATGAAAACTACATTAAGATATTGACATACCATCTCACCCCAGTTAAAATGGCTTTTAACCAAAAGACAGGCAATAACAAATGCTGGCAAGAATGTAGAGAAAAGAGAAAAATGTTCCCACCACCTAGCACACTGTTGGTGGGAACGTAAATTAGGAGAACCACTATGGAGAGCAGTCTGGAGCTTCTTCAGAAAACTAAAAACAGAACTACCATATGATTCAGCAATCCCACTGCTGGGTATAGACCCCAAAAGAAAGGAAATCAGTATATTGAAAAGATATCTGCACCCCCATGTTTGTTAAAGCACTGCTGATAATAGCCAGAATTTGGAAGCAAACCCGAGTATCCATCAACAGATGAATGGGTAAAGAAAATGTGGTACTTATAAACAATGGAGTACTCTTCAAGCCATAAAAAAAGAATGAAATCTTGTCGTTTGCAACAACATGGATGGAACTGGAGATCATTATGTTAAGTGAAATAAGCCAGATACAAAGAGACAAACATCAAATGTTCTAACTGATTTGTGGAATCTAAAAATCAAAACAATTGAACTCATGGCCATAGAGATTAGCAGGATGGTTACCAGAGGCTGCGAAGGGCGGTGGGAGAGTGTGTGTGTGTGGGAGATTGTGATAGTTAGTGGGTGCAAAAAAATAGTTAGAAAGAATGAATAAGACATAGCATTTAATCGCCTAATAGACGGACTATAGTCAATAATAATTTCATTGTACATTTTAAAATAACTAAAAGAGTATAATTGGATTGTTTGGAACACAAAGGATAAGTGCTTGAGGGGATGGAGACCTAGCTTTCCACGATATGATTATTATGCATTGCATGCCTGTATCAAACCCCATAAATATACATACCTACTGTCTACCCACAACAATTAAAAATAAACAATTTTAAAAATACTTATATTGTTATAAAATATTTCACGGTAAAAAATTAAGATTTTTTAAAACTCCAATAACAAAACGCAGAAAACATTTCCCTTATCTGGTCCATGCCAATGAAATGAGTTTCCTAGTCAGGCAATTGGATGTCACAGCAATGTCAGATTGGTCTAAATACTTCTAGATACATCCCGCCAATGCCTGTACTCATTAGAGATTAATAACAAAATTTCACAGATGAATACTGGTTCATATACATATTTATACATATGTATACTTATGGATATCACAAACACAGTCACATGTCTATTAACAATGAGGATACGTTCTGAAAAAAGTATTATTAAACACAGAAACCTAAATGTGACAGCCTCCTACATACCCAAGCCATATGGTCTAGCCTATTGCTCCGAAGTTACAAACCTGTACAACATGAACTATTCTAAATACTTAAGGCAACTGTAACACAATGAAAAGTGTTTGTATTTCTAAACATATGAAAGGTACAGTAAAAATATGGTATTATAATCTTATGGGAATCACCATTGTTGACCAGAACATCATTATGTGGCATGTGACTGTATCTATGCCAAAATAATATCACAATTGTGTATAAAGCCGTTTTAAATGCAAATACCCTAAGCAGTTTGCATAGTAAGTTTCCCAGAAGTGGGACTCTGTTATGTAAGTATGTCATCCTTAAAACCTGCATCCAATGGTGTACCTGTGTGCATGTTACAGTGATTCTAAAATGAATCATCCCTTTTTCTACTCTTCCTACATTTTCTTATACTCTCTGACAGCTGGGATTCTGCAAAGGACTAAATGTTTGTACCCCCTAAAAATTCATATGTTGAAATACTAACCCCCAATGTGATGGTATTTGGAGGTGGAGCCTTAGGGAAGTGATTAAGTCATGAGGGTAGAACCCTCATAAATGGGATTAGGGCCCTTATAAAAAGAGACTCCAGAATGCTTTATTTCTGTCATGTGAGATGACATTGAGGAGGTGGTTGGCTGCAGCCTTGAAGAGGGCCCTCACCAGAAATGGACTATGCTGGCATCTGATCTCAGATTCCAATCTCCAGAACCATGAGAAATGAATTTTTATTTTGTATTGACTATAAAGTCCATAAACAAAATCTACAATACATTGCTGAGTAGCCCAAGCTAAGACAGACAGACACCTTCTGTGAAAAAGCTTACTTGGGAAAGTAAAATTCGAAGGTTTAATGGATTACAGAGTGCAGGCTCACAAATGCCTAAATGTATTGATGGAATGATGTCTTTATAAACATTTTCCTTGTCTCCTGAGATTCCATTTTGGATAGGCTTACTAATGTCACACAATATACCATTACTTCTAAAAAGACTTTGTAGCAAGAGGATTTATTTGATTTACTCACTTGAGAAGTTCATCTTATTTATTGTTTTGAATATACATTTTTCTCCCTTAAGAATGACTTACAAATCAGAAATAATGGGCTTATAAATAAGAATACATAATAGCATTTGCTACAAGGAGATATCTGTGTGATTGAATAGAAAGTCTGATTTAATCTATAGCATCAGTTTAATGTGCTAGTGCCTTAAAATAAACATTAATGTAAAACCACAGTATTAGGTTAAGACACAAAATGGAACACACTTTATAATACCCAACCTCAGTTTCAGTTAAAAACATTTGTATCTTTTTATAAGAAAAAAATCAAGGTTTTCACATGTAACTAGTAGAAAGTTATAAAAATATTCAAGCAGCATTGCTTCAGTTTAGAGGGTTCCATTTAATTACCCAAGAAGAAATGCATTGTCAGCAAGAGTTTTGCCAGGATCTGGCAAACGTTGCCCTTGGAAGTCTATGCCAAGAGAATAAAAGAGAGTAAATATTGGTTTCTGTTACGTAAACAAGTCATGCTCTTCTGTTCTACAAGTTGAACTAATGGGAAAGAGACAGCCCTTAGTATGTAAGGATCTCCTGAGATTCGTCATCTTCTAATTTCAAACTGATTATACCTGATCAATGTATTTTGTTAGTATAAACTGCATTTAATATCTGAGAGAGGCATTTCAGTAATTGATGCATCACAGACAGACTCATCCCTGTTCTTCCGTGTTTTCAGCATCCTTATGGGACAGACAAAGCCTTGTATATGTATCATGAGTAAGAAAAGACAGGAAGCAAATAACATCTATTTTATCAGGTAGCTCAAAATAAAAATTTATCACAAAAGATTATGGTGACCAAGTTCAAGACTTACTTAATATCTAATAACTCTATAACAATGGAGTGCTAAAAGTAAGTTCTGAAAACAATAAAATATCATATGAATACATTACTTTTGTAAAGCTGAACCACAAGGCTCCTTAAGTACTTTAAAATATTAAAACTTGGTTTTGTCTGATTTGAACTACTTATAATATTTATACTATAATTATATAATGCAAAATGTAATTTATAAATGTTATCTAAAAATAAATGTATATACATAACAATTTTGGTTTGTATTTCCTAAAAAGTCATTTCCCTAAGCGCATTAATATAAAATAAGCAAATAACACCAGTTTAACTTCAAAGACACATAACTTAAAATATTAATGTAAAGTGTAAAATGCTTCTCTAGCTATCCAAAGTTAAATGAGTGGGAAGAAAATCAGTGTTATCTGAAATAAGTACAAAGTAGTCAGTGCGTTGAAAAGTATAAAATTAGCATAATACACTTAATTTTCAAGTACTGTTTTACTGGAATACCCAAAGCAAATATTTAATATCATATTCAAAATGTCTATTTTAAAATGCAGTTTCCTACCAGAAATTTTATCTTGACAAATTTGGTTTGAGCGTATCCCTGTGTACAACTGAATCAATTTCACACTTACTCACCACCCTGTCTCTGCGAGGTGGTCCATTCATTGGTTTGATATTGCCATGGCAACTCTGCAACATGGTAACAGGCCAGCTAAGCTCTGCTGCTCAAATCCCAGTGTATGGTGAACTGCATCATATGAATAGACAGCAGTGTGCCTTCATAGATAGGAGTTCTTTTATCTTAGCTTACTCTTAGCCTGAAACATTAATTGCAAGCAATGATAATTCAACATTAGAAAAGAAAATCTCTGCTTAATTCTTGTTGTTAAAGAGAACACTGCAGGTGCATATTTAACATCTTCTAAAAGCCCTAAAGAAAGGAACATGAGCCCACTTGCAGTACTATTAGGAAGGGTGTTAGAGGGGCTTTAGTTTACCATAACAATTTTTAAGTAACTGATTTCCAGGTTGAATATCTGGTCACAATGCTATACTTTTAAATACAGGGAAGTTGTCTAAAATTAAAGCTTTTGATTTCTAGGTATGGAAAATTTAGTGGTCCTGCACCTTGTTTTTCTTATAGAACCTTTACTGGCACAGTGATTGTGTACTTGCATGAGTTTTTAGGGCTGCTATAAAGCACCTCAAGGCCGGGCGCGGTGGCTCAGGCCTGTAATCCCAGCACTTTGGGAGGCCGAGGCGGGCTGATCACGAAGTCAGGAGACCGAGACCATCTGGGCTAACATGGTGAAACCCCGTCTCTACTAAAAATACAAAAAATTAGCCGGGCGTGGTGGCAGCGTCTGTAGTCCCAGCTACTCGGGAGGCTGAGGCAGGAGAATGGTGTGAACCCGGGAGGCGGAGCTTGCAGTGAGCCGAGATCGCGCCACTGCACTCCAGCCTGGGCGACAGAGCCAGACTCTGTCTCAGAAAAAAAAAAAAAAAAAGAAAGAAAGAAAAAGAAAAGCACCTCAAACTGGGTCGCTCAAAAAACACAGACATGTAATCTTGCATAGTTCTGGGGTCCGGAAATCCAAGGCAAGGTGCTGGCAGGGCGTGCTCTCTCCGCAGACTCAAGGGGAAAAGCTGCTCCATGCATTTGTTTCCGGTAGCTCCCGGCAATCCTTGGCATATAGATATGTCACTCTAGTCTCTGCCTCTGTGGTCACGCAGAGTGCTCCCTATGTGTCTTCACACACACTTCCCTCTCTGTGTACATCTCTGTGTCTCTTCTTGTAGGGACAACGGTCATATGAGATTAGGGCTCACCCTAATGAACTCAACTTGATTACATCTGTAAAGGTCTAATTTCAAATAAAGTCACATTCACAGGTACAGGGGTTAGTACTTCAACATTTTCCAGAGACACAATTCAACCCATTACAGTGCTATTGAGGAAATGTATATACAAATTTTTTTAAAAAAATCAACAGCTCATCAGTTCACCGCTTCATTCGTCTGTGTGAAGAAGCAGCCACAAATACTGAACTGTGCTCACCGACACATGAGCAAGTAACAAAAATGGTGGGTTTTTGAAATGAATTGTGAAGTGAAAATAATACAAAAGATCAATGACACATGTCTCTCCACACAGATACCCAAGGATGGGATATTACACCTGCCTAGAGTTTGAACTGCTCTCTTGCAGATCCTTGTACCCAAGGTCATAACCCTGGACTTTCTGTGGCAGGTGCTCACGTGTAAGTTACAGTGGGTGGCAGGATCAAGAGCAGAAAGCTCTGCCAGCTGGTGCTGGAAAAACTTCCAAGGTGTACCTGGGTTTATAATCCATTCGTGGGAGCTGAAGTGAGTGGAGGAGGTTTCTGCTGCGCGACAGCCAAGGCCTCATCCTCTCCTCACTTCCCTCAGGGAGATTTCATCTTCAAACACCTGCTAGAGCCCTACACTATATGCTCATTGCCACAGTTGCAAATCTTCTGTGAAAAGACCGAGTCGAGGTGCCCACACTCAGGACACTCAACAGTCAGTCATCAATGTCTTACCCCCCCACTTTGATTCAAAGCAGACCTAAGGAAGCATGGCAAAGATGATGTCTCTTGATGTGCCAAGCCCTCCTGGAAACATGAGAGGCAAAAGGACAAGGAGACATTTCCGAAGGCAAAAATTCAGTGGAAGTGGGGAAGCCAGCAGGACTCACCAAAGCCAATTCGACTTCCATGTAAAGCAGGCCCTGCTTTGGCACAGTGAATACCTTATATAAAAAAGGGAGGAATCTGCATGTGTCTGAAGCTCTGGCATCTTTATCTTTGCTAGGAGAAAAATTCAAGCACTGTTTATAGAAAACTGATATTTAATTTTGTTTTTCATTTTACTGTAAGGCTCCTAAAATTTTTCATTTTTCTTTAAGAAAATTGAACATAAAATTTTAATAAAGGATTACCTTAATTATTCTCAGGGCTGCTTGATAATGGTTGCTTAATTACCGTTTCCTAGGTTGAGGAAAGAAATAAATGCCAATTGTCTTCAACTTCAAGTAAACCACAACAGTTCTGTTCAAATTGTGGCTCAATGACCCAGTTCAGAGGATAACAACCAGCATTGTTTTTAGGCCCAAAAGTATCAGAGTCTATCTCATACAATAAGATAAATATTGTTTTGTGAAAACTTTCATTTCAGTTATATGTTATACTGTGTTTTCAGTTACAACTGTGTGTGTGTTTATGTGGTTTGTGCACACCAACAAAATGTTTGATGCCCTGTTAAATGTATTACTTAATGTGCATGATGATCTAAAAACCTGAAATTTAACCAAATAGATGAAAGATCTGTGCATTGAAAATGTAAAATTTTGATAAAAGAATTTGAAAAAGACACAAATAAATAAAAAGAATCCAGTGTTTGTAGATTGGAAAAATTAATGTTGTTAAATTGCTCATACTACCCAAAGTGATCTGCATATTCAATGCAATCCCTATCAAAATTCTAATATTTTTCATAAAACAGAAAATACAATCCTAAAATTTTTGTGAAACAGCAGAAGATCCCAAACTGCCAAAGCAATCCTGGTCAAATAAAACAAAGCTGGAGCATCACACTACTTGGCTTCACAACATAATAGAAGCCTATGGTATTAAAATACCATGGTACCAGCATAAAAACAGATGCATAGGCCAGTGGAACAAAATAAAGAACCCAGAAATAAATCCACACAATAACAGTCATTGATTATTGACAAAGGCGCCAACAACACACAATGGAGAAAGAACAATCCCGTCAATAGGTGGTGCTGGGACAACTGAATATGCATGTGCAGAAGAATGAAACAGTATCTTTACTGAACACCACATACAAGAAAAAAAAAACTCAACATGGATGGGGTAATTCAACTCAAGATCTGAAAGTGTAAAACAACTAGAAGAAAACATACAGGAAAGCACCATGACATTGGTATGGGCAATGATTTTTAAACATGAACCCAAAAGCAGAGGCCAAAAAGGCAAAACTAGACAAATGGGATTGTGTCAAATTAAAAAGCTTCTTCACAGAAAAGGAAACAATCAACAGAGTGAAGAGACAACCTATGGAATGGAAGAATATATTAGCAACCCATATATCTGATGACAGATTATTATCCAAAATACGTAAGGAACTCAAACAATTCAACAGCAAGAAAACAAATAACCTGGTTTAAAATGGGCAAAGGATCTGAACAGACATTTCTCAAAAGAATTCATACAAATGGCCAACTGGTATAGAAAAGAAGGCTCAAACTCACTAATCGTCAGGTTCAAATTAAAACCATAATGAGATATTATCTCATACCCGTTAAAATGGCTATTATCAAAAGAGTGACGGAAAAGTGTTGGCAAGGATGAGGAGAAAAAGGAAGTCTTGCACACTGTTGGTGGGAATACAAATTAGTACACCCATTATGGAGAACAGTGTGAAAGTTCCTGAAAAAATTAAAAATAGAACCACCATATGATCTGGCAATCTTACTACTGGATATACATCCAAAGGAAATAAAGTCAGTGTGTCAAAGAGAGATCTGCACTAATGCATTCATTGCATCATTATTCATAATTCATAAAAAGATACATCATCAACCTAAGTATCCATTAGCATTATTCACAATAGCCAGAATATAGATCAACCTAAGCGTCCATCAACAGATGAATGGTTATAAGGAAATATGATATATCGACACAATGGGATACTATTCAACAACAAGGAAGCAAAATTTGTTATTTGCAACAACATGAATGAACTTGGACCACATTATGGTAAGTGAAATATACCAGGAACAAAAAGACAAATGCCACATGATCTCACTTATATGTGGAATCAAGAAAAGTTGAATTTACTGAAGTAGAGAGTAGAATAATAACCAGTGGAAGATGTGGTAAGGGGAGGAGGAGGAGGGAGTTAGGAGGATGTCAGTGAAAAGATATGAAACTTCAGTTAGATAGAAAGAATATATTCAACAGATCTATTATACAACATGGTGACTGCAGTTAATGAGAAATTATTGTATTCTTGAAAATTGCTAAGACAGTAGACTTAGTGTTCTCAACACACAAAAAAGATAACTATGTGAGGCAATGCTTATGTTAATTAGCTCGGTTTAGCCATTTCACAATGCATATTTTTCTTGTGCTTTTCTCATCAACAAAAAACGAAATCCAAGGTCAGCACTGGCCTCTCAATCTTTTCTATAAATACCTGTTTGAGAGTGTTCATACATTCATTTCCCTTGAATTACTACCTTTATGATGTTAGCTTCAAATTCTATTTTGAAACATCATATTGTACACAATGAACACATTCAATTTTCATTTGTCAATTTAGAAAATAAATTTTTAAAAAATGTTTTAAAAATCAGAAAGCCAGTGGCCTTCAGGGATCTATTGCATCTCACATGTACACTGGCAGATATCATCTGAGTTCAGCTTACCTGTGTGCTTGTGACTCTTTACTTTCAGTTCTTTGCCCAGCTCACAAGGAGCACCTAATAAAATCTTGTTAACTGATTAGATAAAATGATAAATAATTGCTTTAAAGAAGACATACAGCCCCAAATATTTAATACTTCTCTTTTGAGACTGGCTGATTAATGACTACTTATTAAATACCTGCTAGATTTCCAATGTTAGCAGCTAAAATAGAATAAATAAATAAATAAATCAGGTTTCTGTATAATCTGAGAAGTATGCATTTGTTAGAAAATATCCAGATCTCTTCCAAGTTTACAGAAGACCACTACCAAAAGATGAGCGGAGATAGATGATTTGCAAATAAAATATGATAAATACCGATTTGAGAAATTCGTGGAACCAGGCAAACATCAAAACTTCTGTGCATAAGTGGACAAGAATAAGAACATAGCCAGTGCTTGAACAAGATGGCAAAGCTAAAGGTTTAGCATTTGGAGCCAACATCATAAAGGTAGTAATTCAAGGGAAATGAATGTATGAACACTCTCAAACAGGTATTTATAGAAAAGATTGGGAGGCCAGTGCTGACCTTGGGTTTCTGTTCTTCGTTGATGAGAAAAGCACAAGAAAAAGACCCAGGGAAGGAAGCCAAATTTTTTTTTTAAGGCAAAGTAACATAGAATTCAGACTAGAAAAATTTCAGGAAGAAAAGCAGTTCCACAGTGTATAATTTCTGTAATTTGTTGTCAAGTTAAGGCAGAATTAACTTGGTCCATGAAACAGAGTATAAAATAAAGACAGAGTATTTGCCGTAAATATCGGAGAACCCGCGGTGTATCAGAGTGTACTGGTGAGGATGCATCCTAACTTCAGAAGCAGCACGGGGAGACGGGCTAGAGAACAGGCACATGCTTCCAACACACTTTTCTCTTCTCACTTGGGGCACTCGCGTCGGCAGTAGCAGATTACATGAGGAGGTAAGAGAAGAGAAGAAGTTCAATGACTGACTCCAGGTGGGAGCTGAGAAGGTTGTGTTAATAACACCCATGAAACAACCACTTGAGATTTCTTAAAATATTAGGGGAAGACACAGTCTTGAAGTGGCACCAGAATATTTGCAATTCAAAGTGAAGGCAAAACTGGAAATATACTATTTGTTGTCAACATCATAACCTCATATTCTAACCGTGGGAATAACTCAGCCTGGGATAACTAAGAGTAACAACACATAAAAGATTCTACCAAAATTTCTACTCAAAGCTGTTCCCAGTGTAATGTGAGAGAATAAAACGGTAAACATGAAGTTACAGTAAAGTATGATTAAATACCATGACAGATGTAGACAAAATAAACATTATCTCTGGGGCTTCTCATCCAGACTGGTAAGGTCAAGGAAGTTTCCCAGGGATGCGAGAATTGAGTCTTGAAGGGTAAATATAAAAGAGCCTGTCAAAGGGAAGGCAGATAGACGCTGCTTTGGTTTGAATGTTTGTCCCCTGTAAAACTCACATTGAAGCTTAATTGTCATTGTAAGAGTATTAATGCCAGGTGTGGTGGCTCACGCCTGTAATCCCAGCACTTTGGGAGGCCGAGGCGGGTGGATCATGAGTCAGGAGTTCAAGACCAACATGGTGAAACCACATCTCTACTAAAAATACAAAAATTAGCCAGGCGTGGTGGCAGGTGCCTGCAATCCCAGCTACTCAGGAGGCTGAGGCAGGAGAATTGCTTGAGCCCAGGAGGCAGAGGTTGTAGTGAGCTGAGATCAGGCCACTGCACTCCAGCCTGGGTGACACAGCGAGACTCCATCTCAAAAAAAAAGTATTAAAGAGTACTAAGAGGTGGGACCTTCAAGAGATGATTAGACCAAGGGCTCCACCCTCATAAGTGGGATTTATGCTTCTCTGAAAGGGGCAAGTTCAGTCCCCTGCAGCTCTCTCTCAACCTCTTTTATTCTACCATGTGATGGTAGAGCAAGAAGGCCCTCCACAGAAGCATCACCTTGACTTTGGGCTTCCTAACCCCCAGAAATGTGATCCAGTAAATTTCTGGGGCAGCGTACCCAATCTCAGGTACTCTGTTACAGTTACACAGAACAGACTGAGACCAATACAACAGGAGGAAGGAGTGAAGTCATGGGGTATATCACAGCACATAACTGTCACACATTTACGTATTTGATGATACTCATCTGAGAATGTATTTGATAATATTTAATTCTGCTTAAAGGCAAGATACACAAACAGGTTGGATGCACTCATAAAAAGTGTTGAACATAAGCTGTAGGTAAGCTGGTAGTTTGCAAGATGTAGGGAAAATGTTCAGTGTGGATGACATGTAAAGAGGGAGCTCCTGCACCGCGGGCAGAGCTGAGAAGAGAGTGAGTGAGATGTAAGACATGCCAAGGAGAGATGGAATAAATAAAATGAAACACATTTCAACAAAAAGAGAAATGTTTATAGACAGAAAGGACATAAGCACCACATCATGATAATGCCACCTCCAGGCTGACAGCTCTGTCACCCAAATTCAGCCACCCACTGGTAACACTCAGCATATTCTCATTCTGGTCCCACGTATGCTCGATCCAAGAAAAGTACATGAAAGCCATGGCTGTCGAGGAGGCTAAGGTGCAAGGGACACCTGTAGCCAGATGACCTTGCTCTCCCACAGAGGAAGCATGTATACTTGGCCCAGGACACCTTCTATCCATGGGTCCCTCACTCAAACCTCAGCCAGAGTCTCATAACTATATCATCATCATCAGTGTCCCTAGACTCAGGGAGATATGGTCCCTCCGTCAGCCTGAAGCCTGTTCTGTAGAGGTTAACTTGCCCATTTCCTTCCCATTGCTTCTTCCTGTGTGTTTAAGTCAGTGGATAGAGTGACTCATTCATTTTAATTTGGTGTGTGATATTTTCTGTCTTTCAACCTCTGAAACAGCCTGACTGGGAGTGTATTTGGAAACTACCATTGCCTCAGTATTATTTCCCAGACAACAGTTACCATGAGAAAACCACAGGAACTTTACTATGCTTGGAATATTAGATGTTAGTTGTGAAGTGACAAGAGACAAGTTGAGAGAAATAGATATGGACTAAATCATGAAAGGCCTTTCCTACAAATCTTTGGCGTGAAAAATTTATCCCCTGGGCAATGCAGAATCCTTGTAAGATTTTTGTGGAGCCAAAAAATATGATAATGTTTGGAATAATTCTGGAATGACTGCGATAAAGAATTGGAGAGGAAGCCTTCTAGAGATACATAGATAGGACACTTAGGATAGGACTGCACAATTCAAGTAAGAAATAAAAGAAGCCTAAACCAGACTCTTCACTATAGGACTGGTGAGATGGAAACAGGTTCAAGAAATGGCAAGTGGACAAGTCAAGCTAATGTGAGAAATAAAAATGAGGCTTGGAGAGATAGCCAGGCAGGACCAATCACTTGTGTGCAGACTGAAGAAGCAGCCTCAGTTTCGGGGGCCAGTTCAATTTTAGACTTAGGGAGCAAGCTACAGAAAGAGGGGCTCTTCAGTTGTGTTGATACATCTGAAACTTGGGAGAAAGACCTGGGCTGAAGGTGTAAATAAGGAAGTTACCAGGTATAGTTGAAAGATGTAGCCAAGGGCACAAGAAGGAATTACTAAGGGAGATTGTGTATTATGAAAACAAATGGAGATAGAAGAGATGGAGTTTTTTAGAACCCCCCTATTTAACAAAAGTATAGATTAAAATGTGCATGTGAAGGAAAGCGAGGAGGACATGCTATATCAGAGGCAACAATGTTGTTTCGGTATCATGAAAACAAGGGAAGAAGTTTCTATAAAAAGGCACGAGGCGTGACACCAAATGCTGCAAAACTTTGATTTCCTGACCTTAATATTTATCAAATGTGTAAAATATTAGGTGCATTTTTAATCATGCATTATGCCTGTGGATATTTCTTTGTAAGACTCAACTGTCAAAGAGCAAGTTACCGTTGCTAGCAAAGAAGAAAAAATAAAATAATATGATGCTTTTCTCCCAAATGCAATAATTCAGTTCCAAAATATCAGCAGGGATTCAATGCAGGGTTTTTTTTTCCCACAAAAGAGAGGGATAGCTTTGGTAAGTATAATAAAATAAAAAACAAATGATAATCATTACTTCCCTTTTTCAATTTAGTTTATTTCTATTACAGATCCACAGACATTATAACTTAAATCAATCTCAAAGTGCTATACATGATTCCATATTGTTTGCCTTAGTTAATAATCAGCGAGGAATACAAACCGGAATATAAACATCACCAGCTTGCTTCTCTATTTTTAATTTTGTTCGTACTCCAGCAGGTGAAAGAGAAACTATTTTCATACTTTCTTTAAGGAACAAAAGACTCTAGGTTCAAGTCCAAGGTGTTAAATCTAAGTAAAGCATCAATGCTACTTGGAGGCTGAGTTTCTGACATGACTTGAGCATGCTTGTCCTTTGTTTTACCCACAAGTGATCTTCAAATTAAAAGCTCAGGGGTATAGCATGGCTAGGACTACCAGGAAATTGCAAAGGTTGCCGTTCTTTCCAAGACTCTGTGCTCAGCTGCCAAATGGCTGATGCTGTGGCAGTATCACCCCAGCAGCTGTGTCAAAGAGCAGATGGGTGAGGAATCATGTCGCCAGTGGCCGAAGTGTCTCCAAGGCCCAGTGTCTCTCTGCATTGCTCAGATGCTTCACTTCTTGCCCATCTGCGATCCAGGCCACGGATCCACAAAGGCAGTTGTGTGGTCTGCCAGCCAGCTGGCACTCCGACATGACGGAGATGAAATAGAGCTGGATTCAGTGCCAGCCGCATGGCAGATCATGGAAGACAGAAATTCAAAGTATCATGCCCATGCAGGGGCCAGAAAGTCTGCACCAAAGTTTGGTTCAGACAATTTGAATTCATTTTGACTCCTTCTGCTTTGCATCATTACCAAAATTAGCTTCCATTTTAAGTGAAACATACTAGGTCTTTTAAACTTTTAATCACTTTTTAATGATTTCTAGTGCAGGAGGAGCTAAGGTTTTTTTCTCTTTCTCATTATTTATATTATTACCATAATCTGAAAGTTGTCCATCTCAAATAGCTACCGGGACCACTCTCCCCACTCCCACTAACCCACCAAATATAAACTGTCTTTCCATCCCCAAAGGACTGACTTTCACCTATGCATTTAACATAAACTCTAATAAGCTTCATTCGACCTTTCATTTACTTACACATTAGATATTTATTAACTCCTTCCTCTATTTATGTTGCATTGGTTTTCCATTGTTACTGTAACAAATTATCACAAACAGTGCCTTAACACAACACAAATTTATTATTTTACAGTTACAGTGGTCAGAAGTCCAAAATAGGTGTTGCTGAAAAAAAAAATACAGAAACAGGGTGTCAGCAGGACTGTGCTCCTTTGAGAGGATCCAGAGGAAACTCTGTTCCCTAACCTTTTCCAGCTTCTGGAGGTGCCTGCATTTCTAGGCTTGTAGCCCCTCTTTCCATCTTGAAAGCCAGCTGAGTAGTACCTTATAACCTGTCTCTCTCACAGGATCATATGGGATCACACAGATATCTCGAAATAATCTCCCCATCTCAAGATTCCGAACTTATCTCATTTGCAAAGTCAGCTCTGCAATGTGAGGTAATATACTCAAAGTTTCTGGGGATCAAGACATGGACATCTTCAAGAAGCATTATTCTGCCTATGACATATGGGAATCTAACAATCAGTAAGACTCTCCAAATCCCTGCCCTCATGTATGTTCAGAGCAATCGGAACACAGTGCTGTGGGATTCTCTCTTCTCTTTATCGATCTGTGTATCTACAGATATATCTATCCATTAGATATAGATATATCTATCCATCCTCCTCAAAATGGGGAATAAGAACTCATTAATTGTGTACAAGGAGAAATGCCTGTGTTGGCATTCATTGACTTTTCTCATTTTACTGATTCTTACTAGTATAGCTAGTTACAATAATTAATGAATTCTTAGCAAACCCTATTTGCTAATCTTGACCCTAAAATACAGAAGTAGGCAGCTGAAGTGAGTGTATTTATATTGATATGTCTATCATCATCACCATTGATCATCATAATCATCATCATTACCACCATCAAGACTGCCTTCATCAACACCACCACACCATCACATTAACATAATTAGCACCTTATCATCATCATCCACACCATCATCTTCACTATCACCACCATCACCACCACCATCATTATTATGCTCCTCACCCCTATCCTATCACCGTCATCATCATCCTCACCACCATCATCATCCTCATCACCACCATCATCATCCTCCTCACCACCATCAAAATTATCATCCTCCTCAACATCACATCCTCCTCCTCTTCACCACTACTACAATCACCATCATCACTCTCATCACCACCATCATCATTATCCTCACCACCGCATCATCCTCCTCTTCCTCACCACTACCACCACCACCATCATCCTCACCCTTATTACCAACACAACTACCACCAGTATCATCATCGTCTTCACCATCAAGATCACCACCATCATCTTCACCATCACCACCATCCTCCTCCTCACCACCACTACCATCCTCACCATTATTTCCACCACCACTACCACCATCATCCTCGTCAGTATCATCACTCTCATCACCACCACAACAACCATCATCACTATTTTTATCATCCTAACCACCACCAGCATCATCATCCTTACCCTCATTCTCACCAGCACCACCACCATCATCATCACCATCATATGCAACAGCAGTTATACACCATAGTACACTTGTAAACTAATCATTCAAAAGATCATTCAAAAGAATGATCCGTATTAGAATACGAGGATAGGGACTGCCTTCATTAATCAGTATGCACATTGAAGATTTCCTTTAATTACATACTATTAGTTAAAGCCCTATTCATCCAGTCTTAAGTGATCTTACCCACCTGGCATTTCTTTTTTTTTTTTTTTTTTTTTTT
>NC_045455.1:5358383-5425321 GCF_002776525.5 Piliocolobus tephrosceles
AGTGATGATGAGCATTTTTTCATGTGTCTGTTGGCTGTATGAATGTCTTCTTTTGAGAAATGTCTGTTCATATCCTTTGCCCACTTTTGGATGGGGTTGTTTGTTTTTTTCTTGTATATTTGTTTGAGTTCTTTGTAGATTCTGGAAATTAGCCCTTTGTCAGATGGCAATTGTTATACCACCAATGTCTAACAGCATCTCATCCAACATTTTTATTTGTAAGCTCTTAGATGAATGGCCTATAGCATATTTCTTTATAATTGCCATAGTGCATTTGTTGCACTTAGAAATGCCTAATAATGGTCCAATAAATTTTAACTAAATACCCAAGAAGGTGTGCTTAATAGTATACAGAGTGGTGTACACCAGCTGTCAAAACCCAATGGTACACATCTCTCCTAACTCTGTTCAGTTACATCCTGTTTGTAGCTTGAAATCAGCCATGATGGGCATGTTCACACTGTAGACACCAGGAAATGTTACAATCAAGGGACCCACGCCCAACCTCATGAAAGTCAATGTTAAACATTACTTGTGCACACTGCTTGTGGGTACCAGTAAATTAACAGTGGGCTCAGTGTTCAACAGTCCTGGGTTTTATTCTTAGCGCTGATACAAGCTGATTCTGAGACAGCTTTGATTCTGTTTTACGCCTTTTTCCCGGAGGAAGGATAATGGTTACCACTCACCACTTATCAACCTCATATGATTTTCTCTGCAGTGATTTGAAGATCTGTTCTGAAATATGTAGTGCAAATACAAAATGTTATTATTTTGACTACACTGACAAACAAGAATGAAGCGAGAAGAAGAAACACAAGGTTTCCATGCCCCAGTAGGGGGTTCTGTGTTGCATCCATGCTGTGATGGGAAGAGTGAGGACCATGGCATTCTGTATAATGATGCACTCTGGACTTCATGTATCCATCAAATGCTATTGTAGTGAGTATTTTCTCTGCAAAAAAATATTCAGAAATGAGGACAATAAACATTCAGAGAGCTATTGTGTAAATTAAACATAAAATGCCAGCCAAGCTTTGTCATAAGCTATATATATATATATATATTTGTGTGTGTGTGGAGGGTGTGTGTCATGGGGAGAGAGAAAGAGATTCTCTAAAGATAAATCTTATCTCCAGAAACATTGCACTGTCACATTACACACTTTAAACTTCCAAGATGCACCTTCAGGGTTCTCTTGATCTTGTTTCAACACCCTTAAAACCAACTGCCCTAGAAGAGCCTATTTTCAGAAAATCTCCCTAGTTTCAGTTCACTTATAACAAAATGGATAGCAGCCTTCTGGGAGTGATGTGCTCAGAATGCAACCCCAAGGGCTTCTGGCAGAAACAGCTATTGATGTCTCTGGAAACCCCAGTTATCCAAGGCCACTGCTAGGCTGTGCTACATAGCTCCTGACCTCACTTTTGTCTTTCTCTCCTGTATCATAGACCGTCAAAGCACATTGAGAAATGGGGGCCTTATATCCATGAGGGTCCGCACTCATGCAGAACAGTGCAGCACAGGCCAGCTAGATCAGAAGCTGGACCACATGGCCAAAGGTCACTGACCCAACATGATGGCACATTTACCACCAAGTCACTAGTGTAGACTGAGAGACTGTGATGTGGCAGACCCTAACCACAAGTTTCAAATGTGGTCCTCACAGAAACTATGAGTTAGTTATCTCCATTTCACTAAAGCTAGGAGAGGTTGTCCAAGCACACAGTAAGTATCAAAAGCAGAAACTGAGCCTTGTTCTGACTCCAACACGCCAAGGTCTTCATTGCTACCAACTCCCTCAAGGTATAAGTCGAACTCCATCCCTCTTCCCTGCTCCTTTGATTTAATATCAAGCCCACAATGATATGCCATCTGACACCAGCCAGAATGGTTATTATTAAAAAGTAAAAAAATAACAGATGCTGGTGACGTTGTGAAGAAAAGAAAACGCATATACACTGCTGGTGGGAATGCAAGTAAGTTCAGCCATTGTGGAAAGCAGTTTGGCAATTTCTGAAAGAACTTCAAATAGAAGTACCATTTAAGTCAACAATCCAATCACTGGGTGTATACCGAAAGAAATATAAATCATTCTCCCATAAAGACACGTGTACTCATGTTCATCACAGCACTATTCACAATAGCAAAGACATGGAATCAACCTAAATCCCCATCAATGGTAGCCTGGATAAACAAAATGTAGTACATATACACCATGGAATACTACGCAGCCGTAAAAAAACAAGATTATGTCCTATGCAGCAACATGGATGGAACTGAAGGCGATTATCCCACTAACATGGGAACAGAAAACAAAATACTTTCCCTTTTCACTTATAAATGGAAGCTAAACATCCATTACATATAGACACAAAGAAGGGAACAACAGACACAGGGGCCTCCCTGAGGGTAGAGCATGGGAGGCAGGTGAGGATTGAAAAAACAGGAATCAGGTAGTAGGTGTGTTACCTGGGGGATGAAATAATCTGCACAGCAAACCCTCGTGACATATAATTTACCTATATCAGAAACCTGTACATGTAACCCTGAACCTACAATAAAAGGTAAAAGTAAAAATAAAAAGAACAGAAAATGTGGTACTTATATACAATGGAGTATTATTCAGCCATGAAAAATACGTGAGATTCTATCATTTGCAGCAGCACAGATGGAACTGGAGGTCATTATGTTAAGTGGAATAAGCCAGGCACAGAAAGGCAAACATTGCAGGGCATGTTCTCTTTTAACTGTGAAATCTAAAAATCGTAACAATTGAACCCATGAAGATAGAGAGCAGAAAGATGGCTCCCCGAGTCTGGGAAGCACGCTGGTGGGGTAGGTGGGAATTAGAAAAGGTTAATGGGTATCAAAAATGTTAAAGAATAAGTAAGTCCTAGTAACTGATAGCATAATGGGTATCTAAAATCAATAATAATTTACTTGCATATTTTAATCTCTTTAGATAGGTATAAAAAGTTATATAGGTATAACTATACAACCTTTTATAACCATATAATTCTTTTAATAACTAAAAGAGTGTAACTGGATTGTGACAGAAAGGATAAATGCTTGAAATGATAAATACCCCACTTTCCATGGTATGATTATTAATGCATTGCATGCCTGACCAAAATATCTCATATAGCCCATAAATATATACACCTAAGATGTGCACACAAAAGTTAAACATTTAAAAACTTAAACAAATTAGTGAATAAAAATATAATGCTCAAAGAATTCTTTCACTTTTCATCTCATATCTAAGGTTTTGTGTGATTGGGTAAAATCTGGTGATTGTTCCTGATTAAAGGAAGATCAATTGAGAGTGAGAACTGATGGCTACATTCCACCTAGAATAAATTAGGTCACAACTTGGAATATTAATTTAAACATATTAATACACGAGGGCTTAAAAGCATTAAATAGCTAACATTGTATAGTATGGGATATAAATAAAAAACAAAATAAATTATCTTGCTCTTTTTTTTTTTGAGATGGATTTTCACTCTTGTTGTCCAGACTGGAGTGCAATGGTGTGATCTCGGCTCACCACAACCTCCGCCTCCAGAGTTCAAGCGATTCTCCTGCCTCAGCCTCCCGGATAGCTGGGATTACAGGCAGGCACCACCACGCCCGGCTACTTTTGTATTTTTAGTGGAGAGGGGGTTTCTCCATGTTGGTCAGGCTGGTCTCAAACTCCTGACTTCTGGTGATCCACCCGCTCCGGCCTCCCAAAGTGCTGGGATTACAAGCGTGAGCCACCGCGCCCAGCCTTATCATGCTCTTTAACTAAGTGTGTGATTTAAAAAAAGAAAAACATTAAGTGAAAGTAATTGATTTCCCTAGTACCTTAACTTTGGTCAAATAAGAGAATCTGGGATTCTATTTTACCAAAATAAAATCTTGTTTCATAAAGGTGTATTCTCCTTAAAATGTGTGAAATTACCTATTGGATATTATTGTGCATATTATAATTATAGTAAACATAAATTATTGTAATTAAACTTTAATACTTGGAAATACCTCTTTTTCAAACAAACCATAAAAGAATTATTCTTTATTTTACTCACATCAAAATTACATTGCTTATCCCTCCCAAATATTTATTTGATACTTTCTTTAGAGAAAAACTTGTTATATTTGATACTGAAAATGTGTTTTATTAAAATAAGCAGAATACTGTGAGATGAAATCAAATACCTAATTTCTGTGGAATACAAAACAATGTTTTATCTGTTTGTATTTAACTTAAGGTTGATGTTGACATATTCATTTAAAAACCCATTACTGTAGCATAATAATAAAATCATATAATTATAAGTAATCAAATTATTATAAAATAAATTATAAATAAATATAAATAAACCATAAATGAACATGGTTTATTTAAAATTAATAATAGAATAAAATGCAGATGGGCTTTCTCACATTTTCCCTGATTCACGGCTTTATTCCAGTTACAGAAAACTCTGTTTATCCAGAACCCTCTTCAAAACTACAGGGAAAATCAATTTTCTTCTGTTAGTATGGAAAATCCTCCAATACCTAGTCCATCTATCAATAGCTACATTTATACAAATGCCAGTGCATTTATTACTTCCTTAGAATCTGTATGTAAGATTTCAAAATAAAGGCTAAATTTGCATATTCAACTCATTTCATTAAATACCATAGGATTTGAGACACCAAAGAAAGTCACAAAACCAAAAACCCCAGTAACTATTTCTTTTTAAAAATATTTTAACTCTTAATTTAGGTTCAGGGGTACAGATGCAGGTTTGTTATAAAGATAAACTTGTGACGGGGGTAGAGGGTTGGTGTACACATTATTTCATCATGCAGATACTAAGCATATTACCTGACAGGTGTTTTTTCTAAACTTCTCTCTCCTCCCAACTTCCTCCCTTAAGTAGGCCCCAGTTCCTTCTGTTACCCTCTTTCTGTCCCTGTGTTCTCATTATTTAGTTCCCACTTGTGAGACCATGAGATAATTTTTTGTTTGTTTCTGTGTTAGTTTGCTAAGGATGACGGCCTCCAGTTCCATCCACATTCCTGCAAAGGGCATGGTCTCATTCTTTCTTATGGCTATATAGTATTCCACGGTCCCTGGTGTACATGTACCACATTTGCTTTATCCAGTCTAGTGTTGATGGGAATGTAGGTTGATTCCATGTCTTTGCTATTGTCAGTAGTGCTGCAGTGAACAAAAGCATGCATGTGTCTTTATAATAAAATGATTTGTATTCCTTTGAGTAAATACCCAGTAGTGGGATTGCCGAGTCAAATGGTAGCTCTGTTTTTTGTCCTTTGTGGAATCACCACACTGCTTTCCACAATGGCTTAACTAATTTACATTCCTACCAGCAATGTATAAGGGTTCTCATTTCTCCACAAGCTCGCCAGCATCTGTTATTTTTGGACTTTTGAATAATAGCCATTTGACTGTTGAGAGACGGCATCTCATTGTGGTTTTGATTTGCATTCCTCTAGTGATTAGTGATACTGAACATTTTTATATGCTTGTTGGCCACATGTAGGTCTTCTTTTGAATAAATACTGTTGAATCTAGAGGATCTGAAGGTTTATCCTATTATATTAAATTTTCAGTATAATGAAAACTTTTTATGGTAAAACGTTTAAAAGAAAGATGAAAAGAAATGCTAGACCCATAATCTTTAAAGCACAAAAACTGAAGTGTGAAATAAAACAGTCTGTAAGTTAAAATCAATTATCTATTGAATATTATAGTGCATCAAAAAGGGTGTTTCTTAGAGAATATTGTGAATACATATTTTATAATATTTATAAAATACAAAATTAATGTACGTATAAAACAAATATATACATTAATAGTGCATAATTATATGTATAGCTATAAATTAATACATGCATCTATATAATACAGATGTTATATATACACATTATACAAAATTTAGATGTTTAATGTAATATATAAATTATATATCTCTAAAGTCACTTACAGAAAATATGTACATTTTTACTTCAATTTCCCAACTTTGATTTGAAAAAATATTGTGACAAATAGCCAATATTAAGGGGTCATCCAGGGCTACTGAGGCATATTGAGTAATAAGTATTCAGTAACAGCCAACTGCCCTACGGAACTGCTGTGGTCTTCCTACAAGGAAAGTCTCAGGTCATGTCAAACGAAAACAACGTTCATTCTGTCCCAATATTTATGTCACCTAAGAGTATTTCCTAATCTTTAATTCAACACTTAGCATGTGCATTTTGATCAATATAATAAAGTGTTATAATTTTTAACATCTTAGGAATTAAAATTTTGCTATATATTTGTGAATAAGATAGGACTTTCTCTTTCTTGACTGACATTGAGGTTACTCTCTCAAAGTAGTTCTGCCTGTAGAAAAACATGAAGCTTTGCACTTCTGATCCAACTAACCTCTTCAAACTGTGCCTTGTAAGAGTGGCTCTTCAGAAATGGGTTCTTTGCAGCACTCATGTTATGGTGAATATGGAAGCAGTTGAAGAAATTGGTGTGCTGTATTCCTACCTAAGGAACTTATACTCCAACAAAAAATTATTCGTATTATTTGTTTATTTTCTGTGAGGGGCAAAGGGATCCCTAATGTTCCAGGCTTTAACAGACTGAACCTTTGAAAACTGCTATGTATAATCACACAAGTTCTAAATAATTTCTTGTGAAAAGGCAATATCAGTTACACCATACAATCATTCAGTGTGTTTCTCAGTCATACCAGATTCACTTCTTTTGGATGGCATCTTGAAGTGCCACTGTAAGTAAAACAAAGGCTTGACCCATATGGGCCAAAAAAAGTTTTTCCAATATTCTCATTTTACACAAGAACCACTGTTCTTTTATAGTTCTACAAAATATAACCTTCGTGACAAAGTAAAACCTGTAACAATAAGTCATTTAAAATTCATATGGCATAGCCTTTGATATTTCTACCATTTACATTGCTCACAGCATGAATATGCATATATGACTATAATAACAAATATTTTCCCACCAGTGTCCTTCATTACAGTATAGTTTGTCCAGACTCTCATTCAATAGTTGCATAAGAAAAGTGATAAGCTAGTCTTATAATTACAGAAATCAAGCTAATCATCCCTAAAAATCTTGAATCATTCTCTTAAGTTTTGTTGATAACATACTTCTCCTATTACATTATTAATTTTAATTTTAGTGACAAAAATTGGTTGCATAACCTTGGCATGTAACCATCACTTGCAATGATACTAAGAATTTAATACTCTTTTTCCAACTCACATTTCTGAGCTCCTTGTGCAAGCGTAGAGCCAAGGAAACAGTAGGGAAAAGATAAGTGCATTTCCTCCCATTAGATGACCAGTAACAATGACAAAATGAAATATTGATCTATTCTTTTGGCTGAGCTTTCTCAGGTTTGCAACCATCTTCTTCTCAGCTGTGGACAGAGCAAAATCAAAAATTGATTATCTCTCACTTCTAGACCTAAGCTTCATGGATCTTCAGTGGTTGACTAGTTAATTAAATACGGTAACAGAATCGCAGATTAGAGCTTTCTCCGTAAGCATGCCATTAATCAACCCATTTTTCAATTCAAGAAATATCTGCACACAACTACTGTAATATTACATCTTAGCCATAGCCTTCTATCTACTGTTTGGCAGAGCATAAGTTATTTGTCCCACAGGGAGGTTCATCATCAATTCACAGCTGCTTTTCCTCGTTTCCTAGACAAACTATGAAGGTTAATAGATGTTTTAGATCTTTCATCATTCATTTGCTCAAAGAATGAAATGCCAGCTCTCTAAGAACTGAAAACCGAATGGAGAGGGTGTCCATGCAGATTGATGTTTGACCAATGCCAGTGAAATGGGGACCCTGCCCTGCTTTGCAATGTACAGTGGTGAGGAGTTCTTGGGTTTATAAAAACAGCTTACTCTTCTGCAAAGCAGATATTGAACGTTATGTGTCTGAGCATTAAATTATTAATGTTAAAAAGGATATTTCCTTAGAAAGAATTTTTGGCAAACACTGATAAAAACCGTCCCTCTTAACTTGGGTACAGGACATGAAACACTGGAAAGCAATTTTTCTGATAAATAACAACTCAGGCAGTCTGTTTTTTAAATCTGGTGTTGTAGCAAGAAAGCTGCAGGTGATGCATCTCACAGGGAAAAGCACCAGGTGAAGGCAGAGGTGAACAGGGTGGAGAAAAATGAAATAGGCAAGACTGAGTGGTACACACTATTCAGTTGGGAGAACTCAAAAAGGGAAGATTTAAAACTTCCATTGCTTCTTTTCAAACCTAAGTTGAATATTCTTACAGACACCAGGGGCCAGATCCAAGTTTGCAACTGGTGCCTGGCATGGTACAAAAATTAATTTTATGTTAGAGTGCCATGTGAGAATTTTGTCTTCATTCCACAAATAGATTTTGAGTTTTCAAGCCATAGTGCTAAACACTAGGGACACAGAAATAAATAAAAAGAGCACCTGTTGTCTCATATTTCAGAGTGAAGTTGGAGGGAGGCAAGGATACTACACCAGTAGGGATTAATCTTAGCAGCTACCTCTCCAGAATGATAAGCCTCCCTGAAAAAATCACCCACAGGCTCCTCTACCTCTTGACTTTCATTCCACTCAGAGCTCAGCTTTAGTGAGGAATAATCAGTATTTGCTGTCTTCCCTTTGGCACCCTAACATTCACTCTCAGACCCACTGTGTTCTGAACTTGATCCCTCTATCCCACACCCACACAACCACCAGTGGAATTTCTGTTGATGAAGTCACTGACAATCAATTAATTTCGAAAGTGAAAAATCTTGCTCACTCACCTTGTTTAACATTAGTTTTCCTTCTCACGATATTATACTTCCTCGGTGATCTTTCTAGTCTCTGATTACTTCTCCTATCTGCATAATTTTCCTACTCTCTGTACCCTTTAAATGTTCTTAGCTGTTCTGATCCTAACTTGAATCTTTCTTTCTGTGACATTCTCTTTATTAGTCTATCTACTTTCATGGATTAAATTATCTCCCATATATAAATATATTTTGTGCTAATAGAAAAAGAAAGGGCTCATTCTAGAAGAAAACCTAGAAAAAACTCTTCTGGACATTGGTCTCAGCAAAGAATTTACTACTAAGATCTCAAAAGCAAAGGCAACAAAAACAAAAATAGACAAATGGGCTTAAACTAAAGTGCTTCTGCACAGCAAAAGAAACAAGCAACAGAATGAATAGACAGACTACAGAATGGGAGAAAATATTTGCAAACTATACATCTGACTAAGGATTGATACCCAGAATCTACTAGGAATTTAAACAACTCAACAAGAAAAATAAATAAATAAGTAACTCCATTAAAAATTGGGCAAAGGACATGAACAGACATTTCTCAAAAGAAGACATACAAGTGGAAAATACACGAAAAAATTATCAACATCAGTAATCATCAAAGAAATACAAATTAAAATCATGATGAGATACTATCTAATGCTTGTCACAATGGCTATTATTAAACATCAAGAAAAAAAAAGAAAAGATGTTGGAGAGGATGCAGAGAAAAGGAAATGCTTGCCCACGTTAGTGTTAATGTAAATTAGTACAACCTCTATGGAAAACAGTATGGAGATTTCTCAAGAAACTAAACATAAAACTACTTCTCAACCCAGTAATCCTTCTATTGGATGTCTACCCAAAGGAAAAAATTGTTATATCAAAAAGACACATGTAGTCATACGTTTATCACAGCATTATCCACAATAGCAAAGTCATGGAATCAACCTAAGTGTCCATCAACTGATGATTGAATAAAGAAACTGTGGAAAATACACATCATGGAAAACTATGCAGTCATAAAAAGGAAATAAAATCATGTCATTTGCAGCAACACGAATGGAGCTGGAGGCCATTATCCTAAGTGAAATAACTCAGAAACAAAAAATCAAATACCACGTTTTCACTTGTAAGTGGGAGCTAAATGATGGGTACACGTGGACATAAAGATGGAAATAATAGATACTGGAAACAAAATGCAGAGGTGGGTTAGGGTTGAAAAGTTACCTATTCTGTTCATTATTAGGCACATTATTCATTATTCAACTGGTACACTATTCATTATTCAGTTGATGGGTACACTGGAAGTCCAAACCTCACCATTTTCCAATGTATCCATGTAAGAAACCTGCACATGTGCCCTCCTTCATCTACAAAAATAAAAAGAGAAAGAGCATAAGACTTGACATCAGAAACTGCAGACATTAGTTCCAGGCATCTCAACAACACTATTTGTGATGATGGACTTAATGTTGGATTTATTTGGTCTCCTATTCAGTCTCCTTAGTAAAATCACAGGTTTAGATTTTAAATATTTCTTACTTCCTCCATTTTTATAATGAAACATTAAGACATTCAACTATTGAACATCTTATTGTGTAGACATACCTTATTTCTCACACAGAAAAGGTGAGAAATAAGAAAAGTACTCAAATCCAGTTTATGCTAAAAGTTTTAGATTTTTCTTCATTAACACTTCCAAAGTTATTGCCAAGTCATTAAATTGACTGATTCACTTCTGAGAGTTGCATTATTAAGTGATGAATGAACAATACATTCATTCTCCCTATATGTGGATGAGTAAACTAAGAGTAAACAGGTTATATAACTTGTCCAAGGTTACAGAGCTTGTTCCTATTATTGTTAAGATTCAACTCCCACCCTCAATCTGACTCCTGAATACATGAAATACAGCTTCAAGAAACAAGGATTCCATGTATTTAATATCTTAAGCCATTTGCTCTCTCTTGCAACATTATTTTCAACTTGTTTCCTCCCCAGCTTTAATAATTTGATAAACATATTTCACTGTGAATGTCCAGGGTGGTCACTGCAAAACTAAATCCCTGAGAAGGAGTCAGTTGTAAATCTGTAGCTCTTTGACTACTGGTCCTAAAGAGATTACATCAAAACTGAAATTGTTTCTCTCTTCTCCAAGTGACTCAGTTAAGGCTGAGCTGAAGTAGATCACTAGGGAATTAATCAATACTCTCACTTAGCCTACACTATATATTCTAATGGCATTGATTTTTAAAAATTGCTGCATCTAGCAATGTTCCTGTATCCAACCAAAGTAAGCACACTCACACACGTGCGCACACACACACGTGTGCATATATATGCACAGACATAAAACACAGAAAGGCTAAACATGTGGAGTTCCACAAATGTGATGTTTTCTTTTATCAGCTGGACATCTCCTAAAATATCCCCACTCCAAATTTTCAGAAGAAAGGGTATTAGGGCAAATAAAATGATCAACACTAAGTAAAATATTGAAAAGTACTTAGTATTTTGGAAGCAGCTGGGTCTATAGTGAAAGTACAAGGCATCGTTCTAGCCTACTGAAACTACAGTGAAGTAATATCACTCTTGAATTCTGATTTGACATGAGGACACCTAAGAAAAAAGACTACATATTCCACTCTTTTTTGTAGCTAAGTAAAGCCATAGAGTAAATTCCATTCTACAAGGTTCAAGGGAAAGTGATGAATGAAATTTTCAACAGATTCCCTGAAAGGGAATTATTTTATTCAACACTATTTTCTGAAAGGGAAATGGCATATTCTGTTATTTTTCAAGTAATAGTGTTTAATAGTGTTAATAGTGTTAACCTT
Organism: Piliocolobus tephrosceles; assembly: GCF_002776525.5. Lineage (NCBI taxonomy): Eukaryota > Metazoa > Chordata > Mammalia > Primates > Cercopithecidae > Piliocolobus > Piliocolobus tephrosceles. Next base: position 5,370,059 of record NC_045455.1, read on the forward strand.
GAAAGTTAAAATGTAAGAATGTTCATTGGAGCTGCAGCTACCATATTGAACTCTGGGAAGTCACCAGATAGAAGCATTCTGGTCCAGAATGGTCATGGGACCACCATGCCAGCCCCAGGCTGTGCATGTCAGTCAATACATAGGAAAGAAAAATAAGCATCTATATATTGAGAAAATTGATACTTTAGATTTTTTTTTTTTTTGTCACGTTATCCAAGCCTGTACTTAAGTAATACAAGTGAATAGAACTGAGATCTGTTGATGTTTGGCAGATTATTTCCCCACTCAAAGAGTTTCCTCTTTGCTAAAAATAATTTAAAAAGGAGAAGAGCAAAAAAAGAACAAGAGGAAGAAGAAGAAGAAAAAGGAGGAGGAGAGGAGGAGAAGGAGGGAAGGAAGAGGAGGAAGAAGAACAAGAGGAGGAAGAAGAAAAGGAAGGAGAAGGAGAGGAGGAAGAGGAAGAGGAAAGAAGAGGAGGAAGGAAAAAAGGAAGGAAGGCAGGAAAGAAGAAGATAAGAAAGAAGAAGAAAGAAGGAAGAAAGAAGAAAAAAGAAGGAAGAAGAATGAAGAGAGGAAGAAGGAACAGAGGAAGAGAGGAAGAAGGAGGAGGAGGAGGGGAAGGAAGGAAGGAAGGAAGAAGGAAGAAGAAGAAACAAGGAGGAGGAGGAGGAGGAAGAGAAGGAAAGAGAAAGAAAAAGAGAAGAGAAGAGGAAGAGGATGAAGAAGGAAGAGGAGGAGGAGGAAGGAGGAAGGAAGCAGCAGCAGCAGCGGAGGAGAAAGAGGAGAAGGAGGAGGAGGAGGAGGCGTCATAGTAGCAGTAATAAGGAACTCTCAGGTATTACTTTTCACCGACAGAAATTAGAGATTAGTTGGCTACAGAATCAACAAAATGAACCAATGAAGTGCAAAGATTCCTCTTTGAATGGTTTTTTAATGGAGAAGCAGAGTAAGTAGAGACTCTGTGTTTCCCACTTTCACCCTTCCTGGGTGGAACTGGAAAAAGGACTGCAGTTTTTTCATAAAAGGTTTAGTATCTTACATGTGGACATTCAGGAAAAGCACCAGGAGCCAGCTACTTTGACAGCAGCTTGACTCATTTTTCTTGCTGTGTCTTGTTGCCATTACAAATCATCACCAGACACCAAACCTAAGAACAATCAGGTAAGTCTGGGATACTCTGAGCACTGGGTTTCTTCTAGGGCTAATGAATATTATGTCAAAACTAAAGATAACTTTCCCTAGAAGCTTCAGGAAAGTCAAGATGAAACTTTCCACTTTCAATAACAATATGTAGAAATGGTGGTCCAAGGGAGAGAAATTGTTTCTAAGAATGATCCTAAAAGATGACTAAAATAATATTCCTGTTTGAAGGCTTTCTTCTGAATTTCCCATTAATGTAGCTGATGCAATAAAAACAATTTTTAGACACAAGTACAATTAAAGGATAAACAAAATGTTAAACTAGAACTTGAAAGCAAGAAAGTAACCTCTTAGAACCAGAACAAGCACCGTTTCACTTCTTGCGTAATGATTATAGTAATTAGCTTGAGTTGTAACCCTTCCAGTAATATTCAGCCTATCTGAGCAAACATAAAAAAATCTGCTTTCACAACTATGCAAAAATAAGGGGGCAGAGGAAGGTGATATAAAATTTCCAGTAAGGAAAAATGTTCCAGTATTAAAATCAGAGAACCATTTGCAGGGTGCTATATATGTTCAATTGAATATATGGAGATGAAATAACTAAAAAAAATCAGCATTCTTTTATTCAAGGCCATTTTAATTCATTAATAATTTATTTATATGGGAAATAGAATGTCATCCCAAATGGAAATCTTAGTTTTTTCTGACTAAATACATATTTGCTGTGCTTACTTCAAGGAAAGCATACAAATTAGAACCAGAAAAAGTGATAAATATATCTAACAGAGTCTGGGAGAATTCCAATGCAGAGTTTCTATTGTCCTCAAAGACACTGCATTCCCAGCATCAATGTGTGGCGTACACACAGAGCACTGCCAATCCAGAAAGTTCACCCAAGCTTCAGCGGCCAGAGTTTCTGTTGAGGCTTCACTAAAAAAGCGTGATTGATGATGCACTGCCCACCGAGTTCATGGCTGAACTCGGTCTTTAGGTCAAATTATACCATATAACCTAATCATATGATGGTCATTCTGGCATGGACAACTCCCACCCCTAGATTATGTGGTTGGGCCAGCCCCACCCTGAGTCATCTCATTAGCCTTAAACTATCAGGTGAGGTCCCAGAGGCATACCATGCACAACAAAGAAACTTCTATCACTTCAGAAAGTCCGACGCTTAAATAGTTACCTCTCAGGAGGTAACTTCTCTTTGGATGAGGCCAAATCCTTGACTACACAGGTTGCTAATACCTATGTAAACCCCCTTAGCCTGACATGAATGCTCCTCTCTATGACACTGTGTGGTCTGCCCTCACCACCACTCCAAATCGGTTTCACCAGTAACCAGGCTTCATAATTTGAAAGGAAAACGGAAGTCATCAGATGGGAATCCACTCATCTTTCCATCAACAAACCATACCTTTTCTTCCTTCCATCTAAATGAAGCAGGTGTCTCTTCTCACAGTGGAGACCAGGTGGCTTTTGCTGTTCTGGGTGCCATTCTCTTCCATTTTGTGAGGGGCCTCACTTTCTAAGGTAGGGGCCTCTTTCTCTTGCATTATCATGCAATCTTTCACATTGGATGTGTCTTCTCATATCCAAACCTTCTCTAAAATATTTTATTTTGTAATATGTATTTATTTTGATACAGGGCCTTGCTCCATCATCCAGTCTGGAATGCAGTGATGAAATCATAGTTGACTGCCGTCTCGACCTCCCAGTTTTGAGTGATGCTCCTGCCCCAGCCTCCTAAGTAGCTGGAACCACAGACACAGGCCACTATGCCCAGATAATTTTTTAATTGTGTAGAGATGTGGTAACACCATGTTGCCCAAGCTGGTTTTCTTTTCTTTACTTTTTCTTTTTTCTTTTTTCTTTTTTTTTTTTTTGAGATCGAGTCTCGCTCTGTTGCCCAGGCTGGAGTGCAGTGGCATGATCTTGGCTCACTGCAAGCTCTGCCTCCTGGGTTCATGCCATTCTCCTGCCTCAGCCTCCTGAGTAGCTGGGACTACAGGTGCCTACCACCACACCCGGCAAATTTTTCTGTATTTTTAGTAGAGACGGGGTTTCACCATGTTAGCCAGGATGGTCTTGATCTCCTGACCTCGTGATCAGCCTGCCTCGGCCTCCCAAAGTGCTGGGATTACAGGCATGAGCCACCAAGCTGGTTTTCAATTCCTGGGCTCAAGCAATCCTCCCACCTCAGCCTCCCAAAGTACTGGGATTACAGCCATGAGCCATGACTCATTTCCCCCATCTCTTTCAGTTACCACACTCTCTCTTCTCAAAAACAAGCAGAAGATGGTTATTTTCTCACTCCTCATCCCTCTTTTCTCCTGATATCACTACACTGTTCAAGCAGCTCCTTTGAAGATCACCAATAAATTCCATGTTGTTAATACTGTTCCCCATTTGGCTTGACCACATAGTGGGACCTTACACAGCTTATTACCCCTCTTCTTGAAGCAGTTGCTTCTTCGGCTCTTATGTTTCATTTATTTATTTTTATTTTTATATATTTGTATTTTATTTATTTATTATTTTTTTAAGATAGAGTCTCACTCTGTCACCCAGACTGGAGTGCACTGGCACAATCTCGGCTCACTGCAACCTCTGTCTCCTGGGTTCAAGCGATTCTCCTGCCTCAGCCTCCCTAGTAGCTGGGATTACAGGTGTGCACCACTGCGCCTGGCTAATTTTTGTATTTTCAGTAAGACAGGGTTTCACCATGTTGACCAGGCTGGTCTCAAACTCCTAACCTCGAGTGATCTGCCCTTCTTGGCCTCCCAAAGTGCTAGGATTACAGGCGTGAGCCATGGGCCTGGCCTTCTTCTGCTTTTAATGACCCTATACTCTTTTACATATCCCTTGATTCTTCTGGCCTAACTGTGCTGTCAGTTTGATCTTTAAATGTAGGGGTTCTTCAATGTCTAGAACCAGTCTTTCTCTTCTATCCCTAAGTGAGCCCATCCATATTTATTTTCATTGATTGTTAGCCAGTGATTTCTAATATTTTATTTCCAGGCCCTGTCTCTTGTGTGAGCTTTGTGAAGCGTATGTCAACTGTCTGACTCACATTTCATTTGAATATCTCATAGTTTTCTCAAATAAAAAATAAATAAGAAAGCATGTTCTAAGCTCAGCTGTATCTTCTTTCATGTTTCCTGTCTCAGTAACAGGTACCCCACCCATCAGCTGCTCATATCAGAAACACTGTCATTCTCCTTCCTATCTTCCTCTTCTCCCAAAGCCCACTTTAAACCTATCTCAAGTCTAAATCTACCTCTAAAACAGATCTCCAAAATGCATCCACTTCTCTCCACTTCTGCCGCCTGGTCTGCAAAGCACTCAACTTCCATAGAAACTGCTAAGACCATCCTCATTTCACACTGTCCTTGTCCTGCTTCCTCCCGATGTCCTTCCTCCTCCTCCAGAGTGGTCTTTACATTGCTCTTACTGTCTTCTGTGTAAAACCCTTCAAGGGCTACACATTTCTCTAAGGACAAAGACACTAATCTTTAATACAGCATCAAAGCCCTGCATCCTCTGACCTCGGACTACCCTTTCCAGCCTCACCTTAAACCATCCTCTTCTCCACTGTGAATTTCAGTCTCACTGACTTTCTTTTACTTCCTGGAAACCACCTCACCAGGCCAACTCTAGGTCCACACAAATGCTATTCTCTCTACAAGCAAGGTTGATTTTTGTATTGCTGAATACTTTCTAAACCTAAATGCAGTGAAAAAAGTCATGATATAAAAGATCCATAACTATGAAGGTAATATAATTAAATTGTCTTCATTTGAAAAAAAAAAAAAAAAACACCATACACAAAAGCAACAAAAACTTAGAAAACATTGACAAGATTTCTCACAATAGAGTTGATAGCATCATGTGAATCAATAAAAAAATTTTAAGACCCAACTAATAAATGGGTAAATATAATTCTCCCAAATAGAAAATATAGTGATTAATAGTCACTAACAATATCAAACCTCAATAGTAATTAAAAGTATAACATAACATTATATTGTATATATGACACATTTTGTTATATTTTGAAGATAAACACAAGTAAAACTCAAGTTTTTACCATAAGCTAGGCACTTTGCTAAATGTGAATATGGCAGTGATCAAAATAGACATATTCTGTCTCCACAGAGACTATACTTTAGCAAAGCAAGATCCATTAACCAAATAATCACATGGAATTAATTTGTTAGTAGCATAATGAAACTAAAGAGCTGGTTTTTTAATTGCAGTGCCATTATTAAAGGAAGAAACATAGGTGAATGTTTGATATATTCAAATCTATCTTCTCTGAAAGAAATAATGCTAGAAATCAACAACTGGTGTTATTATCCTGTCACACCAAACATTGAAATAATCATCATCCTATTCTTCCTTGCAGCTTTTAGTCCTGTTTTTTTTTTCAGCATCCTTCATGCTACATCTCCTCTTTTGCTTTGGTTCCCAGCAATTTGTCCTTTGACTGACTCTGATACATGGCTGTTGGTAGAGTGGACTCTCACCCTCCCAGTTCTTCTCTCTCTAGATTTCCCCCATAGAATTTAGAAGCGACTTGGAAGTAGCAGAAATGGAAGGATCTACAGAAGTGTCTAGAAAGTCTGAGCAGCAGGAAATGCAGAGAGACATTAGCACTGAGATCACTTGGGAGCAGAAGGAATTGGGAATGCACACAGACCCACCTGGCCAGGTGGGAGGCTTTCTGTGGGGATGGCAGGACATTGCTGGGAACTATTTGGGGTTCTAGAAAACCATAGTGAGAGAGAAATCAAATGAATGTTCTTCAATCATATCCCCCACTCTGCCCCGTGCTCTAACAGAGTGGATCAAAGGCAATGGCAGTGGCACCCAAGTGGGTTACCAGAACGTTCAACTTAGCTGAAGTCACAATAAAATTGGATTGCACCAAGGATGATCATAAGAGGTGTTCAGTATTCCCAAGGATTTGTAAATGAGAACCCTTGTGGTTAATCAAATCAGCATTAATTAAAGAAACACTCTTCAAGATGAGGCTGTAATTTTGAGAAAAATCATTGTAACTTACTCTGCCATCCAGTTATGCACGTTGCAATTAATCGTCAGGTTCAAGGGGAATTCATCCTGAATATAACCCAGACTCGGGTCTCCAGTCTGCCTATGATTACATTTTTCATTTTACATTACCCAACATTTTCAGTTCATGTGCCCGGGAACATTGGCAGCTCTAGTGAAGCTTGCCCTGGTGGGGTTTTAAGAGAGAAAACGCAAATCCAAAACACTGGAAGACCTATGTGCTTTCAAAAGAGACCATTTTAGTAAGATTAAAAAAAAATAGTTTTAAAGTATGAATACATGATATCCAGATTGGCAGTTCAGCAAATGAAGAAGTGAAGTGTTCAATGAAAAGTATACTCTCTTCCAGGCTCGCGCTAGGTTCTGGAGGGAGGAAAGCGTGCAGGTAGCTCTACCCGCTCTGAATGCCCTAGTGATCCTCATGCTCCAGTACAGAGATAAGAATCAAAGATCGGAAAAAAATACATAAGAAAATATTTATGCTAACAATAACAAATATAAGGAAATAGACAGTTAAACCATAAGGACAATTGGTGGTTAGTACTGGTGTTTGGAAGGTGGGAGATCATTCCAAGTTGGGGTGAATTAGTAAGAAAGTCTTTCTGGAGGAAATGATATTTAGGTTACGTTCTGAAAGATTTAGAAATGTAAAGAGAGAGATGAAAGGGAATTGTAAAAGGAATATGCAGTTTTCTGGGACCTGAAATATTGCTATCAAGTCATCACTTCCAACCTGGGGAAAGTTAAACCCTACGCTGGTCTAAACCTTTATCTTGTTTCCTTCCCACCCCTTCATTTGTCTAAGTTATTATCAGTTTCTCTTCTCACATTGTCAAAAGCTGAAAACTTCATTTTTAGAAAAAAGAGAGACAGAAGAGGGAAGATGAGGAGAGAGGAGCGGAGAGGGGAGGCAAAGGGGACGTAAGCGGAAGTGAGGGGAAGGGAGGGGAGGTGAGAGGAGAGGAGAGACAAAATAAAATGAAGCTACTCTCATTTTTCAAGTACAATTTAGGGAACTAATATGTTCTAGTTAATACAAGAACTTGCACTTTAAATCATGCTATATTTATTTAGAACAGATAGCTCCATGTCTCCTCACTCTGTTAGTTTCCTGTCCTATTCTTGGCATCAGACCTAACGTTTGTCATCCCAAATTCTATCCTCACAGCCAGATGAATAGCCCTAAGTTACACCATCTGGCCAAAAGGTAAACTGTTGATGGGGTCTGCCCCTTTTTGAGATTTTGTCCTTCAGCTCATTCACAATGCTTTGGCTTAAAATGCCATATAAACAAAAGGCTGTCAAATATGGTAAATACAGGTGCTAATGTGTTTTCATGAAGCATTCATCCCACTTAATTGTTTAAACCTTCACCCCTGTACACGCCTGTCACTATTTTCTGTATCTGTCTTATTTTCTATAATCTTACTTCCTCATATTTGATGCCTGGGGATCCTGCAGTTACCAATTTTCCATGTGTCAAACTGAATGGAATCAGGTTTCAGAGAGTGAACTGTCACTGAAGTGACATGTTTACACCAGAGATACACAGATACCAGATCATAAAACAAGGGGCACATTGGGAAAGTCCCTGTTAAACAGAATACCAACACTCTCACTTTCAAAGAATCCTTTCATTGGCATACTGCTAACTTAGAAATGTTAGAAAGGCCAATTGGGGCGGGGGGTGAAAATAAAAGCACTTTCAAAAATAAGGTAGACAAAACAAACAGGGTCATTACTGAACTGAAATTCTTACATTAATAATCCTTACAAATTAAGTAAATAAGTTGTGAAACTAACCTGTCACTGTCAAAGAATCTTTTTGTTGGTATATACCATTACCACAGAGATTTTAGAAAGGCAGCTGTATACGAAATGATCACTTATATTATTCAAATTGCCAAACAATTTTGAGCAGCTACAGGAATCCTTGCAGAGTGATTTCTTTAATGTGTATGCACAGAAAGAGAAAATTATAAGCCTCATATTCTTTGACTCAGCCATTACAAAAAACTATAACTGAAGCCAGAGCTTATAAGCCTTAATTAACAGTTTAATAAGGAGTCATGCAAATAATTTGGAGACTGTTGATATGGGGAATTTTTTAAATTAAAGTATTCGCTTAACTATCACATCTTATTTAAAAACAAGACAAATTTTGGCAATATTTACATAGTAGATATGATCAAACTTGACTGTACAGTTAATCTGCAGCTTGTCATCATGAACTTGAGTTTCTAAGTGAACTCCCTTTGCTAAGAGAAAAAAAAAAATCCCCTTCCTATAAATATTGAAAAATCTGTTTTAATAATGTATAAGTTCCAGGGACTGTGTTTATGATTGTTTATTGCAAAAAGTTCCATTTGTTAGAAATCTGTCTTAGAAAGCTGTGCTTGTTCACTTCGAGTTATGAACCATTTTGTCATAGAAGTTGGTTTCATCCACCAATCTCATGATAATTAGCTCACCATCTGTGATCACACAGTATTTTGCAACTTCATCCAAATTTAATGGCTTGACCTTATTTGTCAGTGAAAGAAAAAGACAGTAGATTCTATTGCCTTTCCACAGGATCAGCCTATTGCAGAACTAAGATTCGAACCCGGGCAGTTTGTCTAAAAGTCTGTGCTTCTAACCCTGACAGTACTCTGCTTTTGCATAAAAATTAAGTAATAGACTAGAGAGAAATATTAGCAGTAATATCAGCAGACCTAGTGACCAACAGAAAAAGGCAGAAATAACAGAATATTCACAGGAAGATACAATGTATCTATTAATTACATACTTTGACAAAAGTTCAAACCTGGTAGGTTGAAGAATAAATGGAAAGTGAGAAACTGGAGAAAATTTGTAAATTGTATTTTTGAGTTTATTAAAATTCCTCTTTTTAATTATAATTTAAATTAAAGTGATTTTGTTTGTAAAGATTATAGCACTATTAGTTCAGTAATAATCCTGTTTGTTTTGCCCAAGCATTTCCTGAAAGGCTGTATTTCAATGCACTTAAACTAACTGTTAACAAATCAGCATTTGGGGAAAAAAGATGCCCCCACAAAACTGCTGCCATGAAAACAACAAATCTTAAGGATCACTTAAATATTGTTGAGGTCATTATTTTTCAAATACAATATAAAAAATCACTTTTTACCTCTCTGAAAGTTTTCTTCTCTTAAGGAGTATATGGTGACTTCTAAGGTAGCCTTGTTATGAAATGTATTTATTCATTTTTATGTAACAAAAATTCAAGTTCTACCAGAACGTTCATAAATTAATGTTTTATAAATGATTTCAGAAGTAAATGCATGAGTAGTCAAAATTTTTCATCAGATACAGTATCTGTAACAAACCTTCTACTGTTCCAAATTCCCCAAAATTGCAACATATGCTTCCAAGAAAAATAATAGAATATCTGTCCAGTTACTAGTAGTCTTAAAAGGGCAGGAACAGCTGCCAAAGTCATTAGAGGTTGGTCATCCATGTATGTGTTTTTTGAGGGGAACAATCTGTAATTAATTCTGCATTCACCAGCTGGTGTATTTCCCATCTCTTCTCCCTATCCCCTCCCCAGAAAAAAAAAAAAAAAAAAAAAAATCAGACCTAGGAAGTCATCTGTTGCCACACTTAAAACAAGAAAAAAAAAAAAAAAAAGAAAAAGATCATTTGCTCAAGCACACACAGACAATGTGTAAAATGAGTAAAAGGTAATTAATTCTTGATCATTGGAGTTAAGTGCAATACATTCATTAAAGAAATCCAAAATGTATGGGTTTTATTTTTAGGATTCTCCTGAAACCCTCTTCGAGCTAACACTCCTACGTGGCATGCTAGGCCACCAAACAGTGGTGAACTGAGGAAGTGCCCACAACGAGTTCGGTCACTCGCTTCAACGAAAGGTAGATTATGGAGTTGGTGCTAATATCAAGATCAGTGGCTTTTAACTTCAGGTGATTTTGCCCCCTAAACATTGTAACGATGTCTGAAGACATTTTTAGGTATCAAAACTGCGGAGTAGTGTGTGTGCTTCTATCTAGGTTAGAGGCCAGATGCACAGGGTCACCCCCACAGCAAATAAATGCATGTTCAAGTGAAATAATAAAACACAGCAACCTCCACACATGGCTCGAGGACTGTGAGCAGAGCACAGCATTCACAATGCTTAGTGAATGGCATCCGTCATTTCATTAATTCAATTATTTTCATTAGGTGCCTAACACCTGACATGCACTTCAAACTGAGGAGAGCTAAATAATTTAGCTATGCTTTCTATTGCATCCTAGTGTATACATAAAACAAAATTATTTTTAAGGCAATAATGCACTATTATAAAATGTATTTTTTGAGGCAAGTGAGTTTGGTTTGCCTTGTAAGCACTCATCACGTGTTATCTCGCGGTGTCCAAGGTGATTTTGAATGGTCGTTCTCGTTGGGAACCAGAGGTAAAGTTCGTGTGTTGAGTGGACTCTAGTCCTGACACTCCCGTAGTCCTGATACTCCCGGACACTTCACTCTCTTATTTCAGTTCTGAATATGAACTACTATTTTACGACAGTTTGATTTTTTAAAAAAAGGTTTAAAAATATAAATTATAGGGCAATCATTTTAACTTGAAATCAGAAATAAGATAAAATAAGCACATGATTTTAAAAGCCCATCTTTATATTTTCAAAAATAGATTTTATGTAAAATATCCAACCCTTCAACACAAACCTGCATATCCAAATTCCATTTGTTTTTTTGTTCTCTTATTTCTACTAACATCTCACACTTAATCATTTCTCTCACATACCTCATCACCCCTGTCATCACACACAATCGCAATCCATGCTCCAGGGTTTATAATCAGTTTTCATAGTGGAGAATGATGGGGTGATATCCACTGGTGAGGTAAGGCAAAAGTGAAGGTGTTTCAAAGAGGATCATGGCACAAAGAAAGACACAGAAATGGGAAAACACACGCACACACTTGTATTAGACTGTTCTTACAGCTCTTACGTTGCTGTAAAGAAATACCTGAGATTGGATAATTTATTTTTAAAAAGAAGTTTAACTGGCTCACAGTTCTACAGGCTTTACAAGAAGCAAGGTGCTGGCATCTGCTCAACTTCTGGTGAAGCTTCAAGGAGCTTTCAACCACGGTGAAAGGTGAAAGGGAAGCAGGCAGTTCACATGGCGAAAACAGAAGACAGAGAATGAGAGTGAGGGAAAGTGCCACACACTTTATTTTTTATTTTTAAATTTTTTGGAGACGAAGTCTTGCTCTGTCACTGAGGCTGGAGTGGAGTGCAGTGGCGCGATCTCGGCTAACTGCAACCTCCGCCTCCCAGGTTCAAGCTATTCTGCCTCAGCCTCCCAAGTAGCTGGGACTAAAGGCGCACACTGCCACCCCGGGCTAATTTTTTTGTATTTTCAGAAGAGTTGGGGTTTCAGTGTGTTGCCCAGGCTGGTTTCGAACTCCTGAGCTTAGGCAATCCACCCACCTCAGCCTCCCAAAGTGCTAGGATTACAGGCGTGAGCCACCGCACTTGACCAGTGCCACACACTTTTAAATGACCAGATCTTGCAAGAACTCATTCACTATCATGAGGTCAGCACCAAAAGGATGGCACTCAACCATTCATGAGAAATCCACGCCTAGGATCCAATTCACCTCCCAACAGGCCTCACCTCTAATACCAGAAATTACAATTCAATGTGAGATTTGGGTGGGGACAGATAGCTATACTATATCAACACTTGAAATGTCATGCACACAGGTCACCTAGGGAACAAGGTAAAGTTCCTGGGACAGGAGGCAGAAATAAGACACACAGACTTGGCTTGGATGTTGAAGGGTTCATGCGTGTGGTGCAGGATTAAACCAGATGACCTCTAAAGTCTTCCGGAGCTGAGACCCTTTAACTTTACTCAATGTTGACATGAGAAAGGGAGGCTCAGGCTAGGTTTTGAAAAGATTTGACTGCTGGGGTAAAGAGCTTGAATAAGATTGAATAAGATGAGAAGGTGGTGGGAAGATATTGAAGGTTTGGGGTCTGCAGAATAACGAACAAACTGGTGCTAAGGAGATGACTCCGGTAGTGATGGACGGGAAGGATGATAAAGGGAAGATGCTACCACCAGAAACGTCATGGGAGACTGCCAGCCAGGGCACTGGCATCTGAAAGGAAGGCCTGAAGCTGGGCAGCGGCAATGGAAACAGATACGATGGAGGAGGGCAGACTCAGGTTCTGCTGGCCCCAGGGAATTCAGGAAAAGTGCAAGTTGATTCAGAAATCTGAGTTTCCTCAGATTTAAAACCCGAGTTTAGATATGTTGGAGTTGAGCTTCTTGCTCACTGGACCAAGATCCACATGCTCTTCAACTCTCAAGCTGTCTCCTCCCTGGTAGGTCCCTGGGAACCCTGATTTGCCTCAAGCAGATGCGTCTGCTTCATTGTCACCAGGACCACTGCACATGAGACCTTCATTCATTTCACTAAGTCCCTGTAACGTCTATTTCCATATCTAATGTTATCCTGTCTAAATCGCTCTATGTAGAAAGGATTAAGGCTTTTCTATGTCATTCTTTGTTATGGGTTACAGTGTGTGCCCCTGCCCCAAGTTCATATATTGAAGACCTAACTCCCAGTACCTCAGAAATAATTCCAAGTAGGGTCATTGCAGACATACCTCATTAAAATGAGGTTATGAGAGCGGGCTTGTGTCCTTATGAAATGTGGAAATTTAGACACTGAGACAGACAGACACACACATACACACACACACACACACACACACCACATGGTAAGCATCCTGTGAAGACAAAACAGAGATCTACAAGCTGAGGAACAGCAAAGATTGCCAGGCAGTCACCAGAAGGTAGGAAAGAGGCATGGGGTAGATTATCCCTCACCAGCCTCAGGAGGACTCAGCCCTGCTGACGTCTTGATCTTGGACTTCTAGATGCCAAGATTTATGGGAGTCAATAAATCTCCAAACATATTGGAGTCAATTTATTGTGAGACAGTACATTTATGTTGTTAAAGCCACCTGGTTTGGGGGATTTTATCATGCTAGCCTTAGGAAAATGACACACTCATGAAAAGTAAGATATTGCTATGTTCTTGGAAAGTATAGGATTCAAGAACTGGACTCTTTGCTGAAATACAATTGTAAATCCATGTGCAAAAAAGGAACATGTTAAATATAATTTAGTTATATAGTTATTTGTTCATTATTCAGGAAACAAATAGCAATAGACTTGCCAGATTTTCCTTTTAGCATATTAGTTGAATCTTATAATTCATAGAAGCCATTGCTTTCTGAATAGGAAAGAATTTGGGGGTCTCCAAGATTCTGGGCCAGTTCTGGGCTACATCAAAGCATGGTAAAAAGATTCCTTTCCAAGACATGAACAACAGCTGTGCAAAAACAGTCTTTGTACTTAAACTTGTTTTCCTCTTCCCTTCCTGACCTTGAATTTGTTTTCACATTTGGAAGATAATTAGTAACTATTTATTGGGAAACCTGTGTGCAAAATACTGGAAATACTCTATTGAGAAGAAAGACTGGGAAAACTGCAAAGTCAACAAATTCAGTCTGCATCCAATCAACAATGTTTAGATAAATTCAAATCATAATTATATCATTGGAGATTAATAATGATGAAACTGTACTTAATGTAAATCTAGAGAAAGTATAAAATGTATACAAAATAGTAACTTTTTTCTGAAATATCTAATGCTCCATTTCTTCTGTTATTTTTTTCCACATTCAGATTTAATTGACTAGTCACGGGAAAGAAAAGCCATTCTATTTACAAAACAGATCATTAAACATAATTACATTTACAAGCAAAACTACTTAAGGTCCCAAATGTCAGGTTCAGAGGCAGATCATCAGACATAAAGAGCACACATATCAGTTTGAATAGTGCTATTTACCACGCAGCTGCACAAAAGGTGACCGCGGTAAGTAGTATGCAGGCACCTAATACATTTATATTATAGGCAATTATGTTTGAGATCAAAAGAATTAAAAAACAAGAATCTTTTCCTCTAACAGATAGCTATTTTGGAAACAGACTTTGTAGACAATTAAAATAAGTTGGAATTCATTTTTAAAGTTTTCTGTGTTTGCTCTCCTTGCTACCCAGTGCTGACTTGCAAAATAATATTTAATAACCATAAAATCTTACATAATCTGTATTGATTACTTATATCACTTAATTGTGTCTGTCTTTCAGGCATCCTTTAAGAAGTACATCACCCTCGTGAAGTCTCCTTATCTATTCTAGTCTCACTAATCTGCTTCTTCCTAAATTTCTCTAACACTTTCTGTTGTCTCCCCTTCCTGAGATAGGCTGTCACGCATGTTCATTTCCAGCCTCTCCAGTTTGGCTGTAGAAGGCTGGAGAATATAGCTTGTGCTGCTTTCATCTCACACCTAGCAAAATAGAACCATATACATTTTGGATAAAAGGAAGAAGAAAACAAAGAAAGGAAATGAAGGAATGAAGGAAGAAGAGCAAAGGAAGGAAAGAGGGAGAAAGGAAGGAAGGAAAGAAGGAAAAAGAGGGGTGGGGATGTGGGAGGAAAGAACATGTGGAAGATGGGAATTTCCCATTGCACAGACGTATTTGAGGCCCTTTAGCCCAAATTGTAATTAATGCCAATCCTCTCCTGACTGAGAAGAGAAGCATCAGGAACATCCACTGCGAGTTATCATTGGAAGAGAAAGCTCACAGTCTATACATATGGAATTTAGTTCAATGTGATCACTGCACACTTTAATTCTATTATAATCTCATTTGTCTTCTATGCGTTTACATTGTATGCATCCATACTACAGGGTGTGTTAAAAGTTTATTGGCTTGAATGTATCTGAGACTGATGAAAATTTCCATGTATTAACTTAATAAATTGTAAAAATGTATCAGATTATCAATAGATTTTTACTAACCAATTTTCTCCTTGACAAATAGCAATTTTGTTCAATGTGCCATATTTTATTAATGCGATGAATCAAGATTAATAATTCCCCAAATGAGTAGTTATTTGCAAAGTGCTAAAATGAGAGATTAAAATTCACAATGAAGAGATAAAATATTCTCTAATATCTAAAAACCAGATATGGTCTGATTATATCTTTAATCACACATAAATTGGATTTTTTCAAATAAAATGACGTGGGGTTTCACTGCTATTTCAGTTGCATATTTTACCTTCAGAGATATATAATTGTGTATGCATCTATTATAGTATGCATATTATAGTTTTGTAAATAACTTTCACATGCATCATTTGATTGTCACTAAAACTGAAGCAGACCAGGTAGATCTTATGACATATAATTTATAAATTAGAACACTATGATGGTGATACTAAATGACTTGCCCAAGTCACATAGAAGGAGAGAGAAAAAGGAGAGGAGAGAGGGAAGGAGACAAGAAAGTATAACTAGAGAAAATGAATGTTAAAAGTTTTATCTTCACATTTATTATTTTCTCAGCAAAAATATACTCAAAAATAATTATAGTAAGTTGCTATCTTGTAAAGTGATGGCCCCAGGGTTATAGTTTCAGGGTCAAAAAATAAGCTTCCTCTAGATATGGTATATTAAAACAATTTTTTCATTAAAACATGAACAGTATTGAAATGTACAAGTACTCAACTTCTCAAAACTTATGTTTTCAGTTTTTGATATAATGTCACTAATGTCAATTCCTTTTCCTAAGGCAAACAAGACATAAAGGAGTCGTTCCCTGGTACATTTACTTTGACTCCTACAAATGATCTTCCCGTTGTTATTTTTGCACGTTTAGACAGCCTTTGTAAGCTCTTAAGAATGTCTGGACTTACTGTAAAAGTTTGATTTTTTTCTGATGTGTGTGTGTGTGTGTGTGTTATTTTGCATATTGCTTATTTTGGCCAAGCAAATCTTGTGTTTTTTTGCATTATTCCCACTGTTCAAATTTATTATGATATCTATATCAGTTTCCAACTGGCTTATACATGCAGTACCTTTACAGAATCAAGAGAACAGAACCAGTAAATGCAGTCAAATCTACAGATTAGAAAACAGAAGTAGAAAAAAGGAAGAAACAAACAGAGAAAGGAAGAGAAAAAACGGGGGGGGGAGGAGAAAGAAAGAGAGAGAAGGGAACATTGATTCCCATCCTGCAGAAAAAGTCACCAGCCTGTTTTACTTTCTGAAGCAGGTCGCACTCTGCAGAGAGCTGGCTTTCCTAAACCATCATTGGAACGTTACAAATCGTTATTGGCCACTGACCTGGAGCCATCTGCAATGCAGGATTGAACTATTCTGTGCTCACCTGTGTGAAATTTGAACTTCTTGCCTCTGGTAAGATGACCAAGATGCAGACTCAAGAAATGTGTTTATGCTACTGAACTTTTAAAATTATGGAAATATCCACATAACAGAATTTCTTTTTTTTTTTTTCTATTTTCAACACCTTTAAAGCAGCAGCATCTATTCCAAGATGCTTAAAGTCAGAGTCTCTATTCTTTTGAAAAAGTATGTTAATTTGAGATCATATTACTAAATTTGTGTGCCTCCTTTGGCATGATAGAGATTTATAATTCCATTAAGTTATCTTAGGAAATTAAAATAATCATGAACTTCTAAGGCATTTTGATTTCCGATATTCTATTTTTCTCAGTAAGTACCCCTCCACACTGTATTTCTTTCTACTTACTAAAATTGTTCTAATGAGGTCATCTAGAACTATATAGCAGACCACACTAAGAGTTATTCACTATGACATGTGATTTTACCCAACATTTTTTAAAATATCTGTCCTTAGAGGTTACTTTTTCCTTTGTTTTGACTTTATCACTTCTTCAAGTAGTAATTATTTGTATGGAAAACTGGTGCAATTGTCCAAGTCACATTACACATGGTGAATGGAAGCTACAATTTAGGACTAAGAAACACCTCTCTGTTCAAAACGTTTAAAAATGCTTCCAGTGGGATATTTTAAAGATTACCCAGGATTTTGCTTTTGAGTCTCTAAATTCTTCCTGCCTTCCTGGAAAGGCAGACATATTTAGAAGACCCTGAAGAATCATCAACTAAACTCAGGACATCTTAGACATCTCAGGCAGATGCTACTCCTGTTTCTGTTGGAACATCTTTTTGATGTGTCAAAATGTGTTGTAAGATCTCATTTTCCTTTTCTTGGAATTATTAGAATGCAATTTATGTTAAATTATGACATATTAAGGATGCCTTAATGCAACCATCTCCAACCCCACCCATTGGTCAGAGGTCAACTGTATAGATAACAAATTATGCACAATCATTTTTCTATGTAAAAGATACTACATTTTTCTACCCTTTTACAGGGTAAACCTTCCCAGGATAAATTTTTCACATTATTCGTTCTGGGCTTTAGCCATTCTAGTTTATTTCCTCTGTATATACTTACTACAGTCTGAATGTGGGTGTCCCCCCAGAATTCATATGTTGGCATCTAATACCCAACAGAATAATATTAGGAGGTGAGGCCTTTGGGACATGATAAAGTTCATGAAGAGGTTTAGTGCCTCATAACAGAGGCTGGAGCGAGCTCCTTTGCCCCTTGTGCTAGTGACACCGTAACGAGGCACCATGTATGAAGCCGAGAGCCTCCACTAGACACCAAACCTGCTGGTGCCCTTTCTTGGGCTTCCCAGCCTCCAGGACTAAAGTTATGTTGTCTATAAATAAGCAAGTCTAAGGTATTCTGGTTACAACAGCCAGCAAACAGACTGAGGCAGGATTCTAGTTTATAAAATTCTTAACCACAGATGGCTCCCTGACATGAATATATTATTCTAAAAGTAAAATCATCAACTTGGGATATTAGACATGGCCTTTCAATTTCAATAGTGTATCTACATTGATTGTGGTGAGGCTGCTCTTGTTATGTTGAATATCAGTTAACTAATACACACATATTTTTCCAAGTGTCTGTTGTAAAGACAGGTCCTTGACATTCTGAACATATGCCATTGATATTTTGAATTCACTGGCAGGGCTTACAATTCTCCCTAATAAATTTCCAAGGTTTTAGAACCAAAGTTCTAAAAATGTATATGAATTCACCCTCCCCTTCTAGGCACACTCCTTAAAGACATGTGTATACATATGTATGCAGGGGGCATTCCAGGACACCACATAGCAGCATTATTCACAGCATGCAGCCAGGTGCCATGGCTCATGAGTGTAATCCCAGCACTTTAGAAGGCCAAGGTAAGAGAATCACTTGGAGCCAGGAGTTTAAGACTAGCCTGAGAAATATAGTGAAATCTCGTCTTTCCAAAAATATTTTTAAATAACTGGACACAGTGGTGCATACCTACCATCCCAGCTGCTCAGAAGATGAGGTGAGAGGACCACTTGAACCCACAAGTTTGAGGCTACAATAAGCTACAATTGCACCACTGCACTACAGCCTGAGAAACAGAGTGAGACCCTGTCTCTAAAAACAAAACAAAGCAAAACATAATCACTCACATGGCAGGAGAAAAAAAAAACCCAAAAACCAAAATCCCAGTAACAGAATGACTAAAAACCTTCTGGTATACTCACAAGAATAAAAGTACCCAGCAGGAAAACCGAATAACCTGCAGACTATACAGCAAAAATGAGTAATTCTATTCACATAAAGTTCACAATCACACAAAATTATAGCACTTAGACGTGTGTACTCAGGTGACAAAACAATAGAGAAAAGCAAAATAAATAAATAAATACTATGAAAGTGAGCACGCCGGATGGTGGAATGGTTTATAATAGTCTATTTCTTGATACGTGTTTACCTGATACTAATTTCTCATGTGTGCCTGTATATTACGTGCATTTTTCTCTGTATGTGTTATAGTTCTCAATCAAAAGACTAAGATCAACTTTTAAAAATTAACTATCTACAAGGCACGGTGGCTCACGCCTGTAATCCCAGCACTTTGGGAGGCTGAGGCGGGAGGATCACGAGTCCAGGAGATGGAGACCATCCTGGCTAACACGGTGAAACTCAGTCTCTACTAAAAATACAAAAAATTAGCCAGGCATGGTGGCGGCGCCTGTAGTCCCAGCTACTCCGGGGGGCTGAGGCAGGAGAATGGCGCAAACCCGGGAGACCAAGCTTGCAGTGAGCTGAGATTGCGCCCCTGCACTCCAGCCTGGGTGACAGAACAAGACTCTGTCTCAAAAAACAAGAAACGAAAACAAAAACAAACAAATAAAAACAAACAAAAATTAACCATCGTGACTATCCTTCTGCAAACCACAAGCATTCTAGGGCATAACTAATATTGGGGATTATTTCAGGTGTTCCTTGACCATGGCTTTAGCCCCTTTCTCTTCTCACTCAACGTACTCAACTTCTGCTGTATCTTGTAGCAACGTTAGTAATAAAACGTCTCCTGGGATGACAGCAACCTGACAGTAGCAAAACCATGTTGCGGTTGGGGGGGAAGAGAAAGAGTTCGTGATGCAAGAAAAGTCCTGGGCCACACTCAGTTGGGTCACGTTCTTAAACTTGAAAAATGACCAAAGGTAAAATAAAGTCATCAGAGCAAGAAAGATTATGCTGATCAACTTAAGCCAATGATAACCCACTTTTAGAGCTCAAGTTGGACCAATCTCATTCAAACTATGTGGTTATTACATTATGGGGAAAGAGTGAAATTAATGCTAACTTGTGTGTTCTCATATGCACACATACATGTACACACAATCGTACATTCAACATTAGGTAAAGATGTACAGCAAAGTGTAAAGTGTAGCTTGCCATGGAGTAGTAGGATTATGAATTCTTTCATTTTTTTCTTCTGAATTATTTGTACTTTGTAATGTTTCTATTCACAACCAAAAACCCTTTCTCTAGTTTCTGTATGAGAGAAATCTCCACTTAAAAATACTCCTTCAGGTTGTACAAGTATCATACTGGTCTTGATGTTTATCTGGGATTCCAATTCCGTTTCTGTTGGTCTTTCATTATTTGACGTTGATCAGTCCTCTGCTTATACTCCTCCCTGAAAGTTTCAGATCTCTCTGCCTGTTCTTTCAACTATCTTTTACTAAAATTAATCTTTGATGGTCTAAGGCTAACACGGGTTTATTAAATATTTTGTTTTCAAGTAACCTGGTTTAGCTCAGCGTTTCTCATCTTACTCAGTTTCTCCTGTGCACAAATAGGAATCACGGCTGATGAGAGCAGTGGTGTCCTCTGGAAAATCCAGGAAAGTTTGCAGAACATCTGGTTAAAATTGAGTTAAATTCCAGTCTATGGGATGATAACAAGATAGCTGAATATTAAGTCCCATCTCTCACTCTCCCAAACAGACATTGTCTAAAAAGCAACATATGAACCAAAACACCTTTACGAGAACTCCAGAAACCAGTGAAGAAGCTGCAGTACTCTCAGGGAATGCAACTTCCAGAATATCTGCAGTGAAATGGGTAAGAAAAGCCTTTACATTCTACCCTCCCTCCCTCTACCCCAAGCTGGCTGAGCTCAGCACAGCTGGGAGAAAATTCTCAACTCATAGCTTCTCTCTCAGGAGGGAAAGAGAAGGAGGAAAAAATGCATCCAATGTTAGGGCTTTCAGGAGATACCAAGACACTGATTTCTTATTAACCTGATTTAGAATACTGACAAAACTTGCATACTTTAGATCCCTGGGAGCCACTGAGAACAAAAGAGAACTGTAGGCTTGCTGAAGCAGCAACAAAGATAAACACCAGAGGGAGCAGGAGATTACAAACAAGCAAACCTCTCTGGAAACAAGCAAACCTTGTTCCAGAAAAGAAACAAGCAAACCTCTCTGGAAAATTACACATACTAGCCAGAGAAAGTGTGTCCCAAAAAAGCTTTGAGAGGCCTCCAGAATCTCTAGCTGGGCTGACTAGTGAAGTTTTCCTCAGTATAAAGCTAGTCCATAAAGACTAAGATAGATACCTTTTTTTTTTTTTTTTCCCAAATACCCAAGTCTCCGCAAAAAAAGAAAAAAAAAAAAAAAATTGCAAGGCTTACAAAGAAAAAGGGAAATTTGGCCCAATCAAAAGAACAAAATAAATCTCCAGAATTCAACCCTAAAGAAACAGAGATCTATGAATTATGTAACAAATAATTTGAAATAGCTACCTTATAGCAGCTTAATGAGTTTAAATAAGACAGATAAACAAATAAGAAAAAAATCCAGAAACCTATGTGTGAACCAAAAGAGAATATTAACAAAGAGATAAGAATTATACATTTTAAAAAATTTCTGGACTTTAAGTATATAATAACTGAACTGAAAAATTCACTATAAATGTTCAATAGCAGACTTGGCCAAGCAAAAGAAAAAAAAAGGTGAACTTGAGGACAAGTCATTTGAAGTTATCTAATCAGAAGGTAGATAGTATTATAAGTGATATTATTTTCTGTAATAACAATCAGATAGAAATGAAGAACTCTTAAGATACTTAGGAGACATCATTGACTGGGCCAATATATGCATTATGAGAGACCCAGAAGAAAAGAGAAAGGGGCAGAGAGCTTATCTGAATAAATAATGGCTGGAAACTTCTCTAATTTCAGGATGAAAATACACATCCAAATTTAAGAAGTTAAACACACTACAACTCTGATAAATCCAAAATGACACAGAGACACATTATAATCAAACTGGCAAAAGTCAAAGACAGAAAGAGTCTTGAAAGCAGAAAGAAAATGTGACTTGGTACATCAAAGGGAGCTCCCATAAGATTATCAGTGGGTTTCTCATAAGAAATCTTACAGGCCAGAAGAGAGTGGAATGATATATTCAAAGTTACTTTTTTTAAAAACCTAGCACACGAGAATATTACATGTGGCAAAATTGTCATTCAAAAATGAGGAAGAAATAAAAACTTTCCTACATAACCAAAGCTAAAGGAGTTCATCACCACCAGACCTGCCTTAAGAGAAACATTAAAGGGAGTCCCTTCAAAGTTGAAATGCAAAGGTGTTAGATAGCAATATGAAAGCCTGTAAAAATATAAAGCTCTCTGGCAAAGTTAAATACACAGACGCTCCTTGGTTTATGATAGTCCCATAAACCCATCGTAAGTAGAAAGTATTTTAAGTCAAGGATTCATGGTTAAGAACTGTGACTCACTGCTGCTGCCCAACATGACAAGAGAAGAATGGTCAGGGTTAGGATTAGGTCATACACCATGATAAAGTGGGATTAATTCCTGTAATGTAAGGATGGTTCAACATACAAACATAAATCAGTGTAAAACACCACATTATCAGAATGAGATATAAAAAATTACATGATCTCAATTGATAAAGAAAAAGCATTTGGCAAAACTCAACACCTTTTCATGGTAAAAAAAAAAAAAAAAAATTCAACAAACTAGAAAGGAAATTGCCTCAACATAATAAAGCTCATATATGAAAAGCCTACAGCTAACATCACACTCAGCAGTGAAAACAGTGAAAACCTGAATGTGTTTTCTTTGAGATAAGAAACAAAGCAAGATGCCCACTCTTGCCACTTCTATTCAACATAGTACTAGAAGTCCTAACCAGAGAAACTAGGCAAGAAAAAGAAACTAAAGACATTCAAATGGTAAAGGAAGAAGCAAACTTATCTCCATTAACAGCCAATTCTGTATGTAGAAAATTCTAGACTATACACAAACACACACACACAAACACACACACACACGTGCAAACTGTTAGAATAAATGAAATAACTAAAGTTGCAGGATCCAAAATTAACATGCAAAAAGAAGTTGCTTTTCTATATACTAACAATGAAGAATCCAACAACGAAATTTTAAAAATGATGCCATTTACAATAGCATCAAAAAAGAATAAAACGCTTAGGAATAAACTCAGCCAAAGAGGTAAAAGATCTATACACTAAAAAACATTGCTGAAAGAAATTTATGAAGACACAAATAAATGGAAAGATATATACTAACAATGAAGAATCCAACAATGAAATTTTAAAAATGATGTCATTTACATTAGCATCAAAAAACAATAAAATGCTTAGGAATAAACTCAGCCAAAGAGGTAAAAGATCTATACACTAAAAAACATTGCTGAAAGAAATTTATGAAGACACAAAAAATGGAAAGATATCCTGTATTCATGGATTGGAAGATTTAATATTGTTAAAATACATGTAATATTCAAAGCAAGACACAAATTCAACATAATCCAATGGCATTTTTTGGCAAAAATTGAAAAGAAATTCTAAAATGTATATGGGATCTTAAAGGACCCCAAAGATCCCAAACAACACTGAGAAAAAAAGAATAAAGCTGGAAGCCTTATACTTCCTGTTTTTAAAACATATTAAAAGCTACAGTAATTAAGACAGCATGGCACTGGCATAAAAACAAACATAAAGACCAACGGAACCAAATAGAGAGCCCGGAATAAATCCCTGTGTATATAGTCAAATCATCTTCAACAAAAGTGCCAAGACTACACAATGGGGAAAGAACAGTACCTTTGACAAATGGTGTTGGAAAACTAGTTATCCACTTGAAAGGCAATGACATTTGATCATTACCTTATGCTACAAAAAACAACTCTAAATGGATTAAAGACATAAATGTAGGATCTGAAACCATATACATCTAGAAAAAAAACTTATGAAGAAAACCTTGTGACTTTGATTTGGCAATGATTTCTTGATGACACCAAAAGCACAAGCAACAAAAGCAAAAATTGACAAATAGGACTACATCAAACCAAAAATCTGTGCAGCAAAGGAGATCATTAAAAGACTAAAAAAAGCCTATGAAATGGGAGAAAATATTTTCAAGCTATATCTGATAAAAGTTTAATATCCAGTATATATAAAGAGCTCTCACAAATCAGTAACAAAAAAATCAAATGACCTGATTAAAAAATGGAAAAAGGATTTGAATAACCTTTCTCTAAAGAAGATATACAAATGAACAAAAAGTTTATGAAAAGATGTTTGACATCATTAATCATCAGGGAAATGCAAATTAAAACCACAATGACATATGACTTTACCCTTATTAGAATGGCCACTATCAAACAAATAAGCAAACAACAACAACGACAACAACAAAAACAGAAAATAACAAGTGCTGGTGAAGATATGGAGAAACTGGAACTCTTCTGCACTTTTGGTGGGGATGTAAAATCGTGCAGCCACTATGGAAAACAGTTTAGGAGTTCCTCAAAAAATTAAAAGTAGAATTACCTTATAATCCAGGAATCCTACTTCTTTGGGTTTTAATCCAAAAGAATTGAAAACAGAATCTGGAAGAGATACTTGCACACCCATGCTCATTGCAGGATTATTCACAAAAGCCAAGGTGAAAGCAACTTAAATTTCTACGAACAGATAAATGGATGAAGAAAATGTGGCCTACCCACAACAATGGAGTATTATTGAGCCTTAAAAGTTAAGGAAATGTAGTCACAGACTAGAGCATAGATGAATCTTGAGAACGTTATGCTAAATGAAAAAAAAACAGTTACAAAACATCAAATATTGCATTATTCCACTTATATGAAGAACCTAGAATAGTCAACTCATAAAAACAGCAAATAGAATGTGGTTACCAGCAGGGCATGGTGGCTCATGCCTGTAATTTCAGTACTTTGGGAGGCTGAGGTGGGCTAATCACAAGGTCAAGAGATCAAGACTATCCTGGCCAACATGGTGAAACCCCATCTCTACTAAAACTACAAAAATTAGCTAGGAGTGGTGGTGCATGCCTGTAGTCCCAGCTACTTGGGAGGCTGAGGCAGAAGAATTGCTTAAAGCTGGGAGGCGGAGGTTGCAGTGAGCTGAGATTGTGCCACTGCACTCCAACCTGGGTAACAGAGCTAGACTCCATCTCAAAAAAATAAACAAACAAACAAGAAAAACACCTTCTAGAGATCTGTAGCTCAACAATGCCCATATAGTTAACATTACTGCACTGTGCACTTGGAAATGATTCAAATGATGTATTTTGTTGTGCTTTTTACAATTTTTAAAAACTGACACCAAGTAAAGGCAAAAATAATAATAATAAAACCTATGATAAATTCTTAGAACATAGGAACCCTGGAAATTAATTAGTCCATATTCCTAATGTTACAGATAAGCAAACTCTCACATTAATTTTATCTGGCTTTCTTTAAAGTCTAGGTCATCAGGTTACTTTGCAATGATTTACTTTTGTGATATATTCTAGCTCCTCATGTTTTAAACGTTTAAAAAGTGTTTGTGATGTGTGCATATATATTACATATATAATTTATTTTTGATGTGATTCTATGTACCACCTCATATCATCAAGGATGCTTCTTTATGCAGCTCATCTGACCTATCCCGTTTTCTGGCATTTCTGTAATTCTCCATCATGTCCCAAAGATTACAAGTAGCACCTGCAAAGGCATATTTGCAATTCTTTCAGTCTCCTGGCATAGGATTAACTTGAGCCTAACTTGAATGATTTTCAAAGAGCTAAATGAATTTTTGTTTTAATTTCCTCACCTATCTTTGGCTGTAATCCAAGATTCTGACGTTTTTTAAAAAACAAAACAAAAAAAACAAACTTTTTTGAGCTTATTCTCCTTGATGAAGAAAATTGGGGCCACAATTATGAAGAACAGTTCCGCTTTGAAATCATCTTGATGGTTTTTATACCGTCAGCTCCTGGCAGAGGTTGGCCCCCACCTTGCGGCTCTTTTTGCTTGAACTGGGCCTGTACCATTTCACAGGTGAGGCCTAGGAAAGGTTTTCCACATATTCACCATCTCAGAGAATTGAGATGCAGAACAGGAATCTTCTCCAGCTTGAGGTGAAGAAGACTGACCATATTATTGACCTTCTTATTGACCATTTTATACTATATTGCAATTTCCCGCCTCAATGTCTGTTTTATAGTATATATTAGGGAAACCCCATATATCATCCTTGTCTGAAAACTTACATATCTATAACTTTAGCAAACTCCCTTCCTTAGAAATAACCTGTCTTAGGTTCACTCCAGAAAACTTGTTTCTACACACTACAAAATGAAAATAGCGAGCTACACACTATGTAAAAATATATTCTCAGTATTCTGTCCTACTAACGTTCTTTATTTCTTAGGCCAAATTTATTTTGTCTTGCTCTTGCATATAGGTCTAAATCTTTGAAATGAATGTAAAGTTAATGGCTCTCTGTTTCAGATAATAAAGATAAAAGGCATATTAATAGACTTTTCAAAAGAAGATTTGAGAGCTCATGAAATGATGTCAACCCAGGGACTGCAACCACATATTACTCAGCTGCTTATAACCAATAATCTAAATTAGAAAAAAAAAATTAGTAAGCTTGAATAAGACTTTATCATTCTTAAATAAATTATTTAATATTTCAAATTTGTTCATTAAAGGCACACAGTACCGCATTCTATAGTTTTTAGCCTCCTGGGTTTATTTTTAAAATATCAACTAATTTCAGTAATAAAATAACATTAAAATGTTTTCAACATTTTGGTTATAGAAAAAGAGGATATTCAAATATCAATTTTTATGCATAATTCAATTCAGCTTATGATAATTTAAACACCAAACTCACTGTTATCTATGCCTGCAAGCATTTTTAACCAAAAAGGCCCAGAATGATTTGATGAGGAATTAACTTTACTTACATTACTGAAAATTATGTCTATCATGCTAAATAGTTGTGGATAAATAATAAGCATCAAAAATAAGAAATAAATATGACATCAAGTATTTAAATATACTATGGGTTTTCCCTTCATTTTTTTCTTAAAATTCAATAAGTCTACAACTTATTTTATTTATTTATTTATTTTTTGAGACGGAATCTCGTTCTGTCACCCAGGCTGGAATGCAGTGGCTCAATCTCAGCTCACTGCAACCTCCAATTCCCGGGTTCAAGCTACTCTCCTGCCTCAGCCTCCTGAGTAGTTGGGACTACAGGAGCGTGCCACCATGCCCAGCTAATTTTTTGTATTTTTAGTAGAGACGGGGTTTCACCATGTTAGCCAGGATGGTCTTGATCTCCTGACCTCGTGATCCGCCTGCCTCAGCCTCCCAAAGTAATGGGATTACAACTTATTTTTATATGTCCAGTCTTTTCTGGCATCACAATTATTTGCCAAAGTCAGCTACCTCATAAATTATACTAAACATCATGTTCAGGTCTCATTATTCCAATGATCAGGGTGCAGCAAACATTTTCTGTAAAAGGCCAGAGAGTAAATACTTCACGCTGTATTGGCTGCAGAGTCTCAGTTGGTCACACATTCTTTATTTGGTTTGGGTTTTTTTTCCGTATTTGAAAAGTGCAAACGTCATGTTTAGCTTACTGGCTGACACACACAGACCAAGGCTGGAACTGGCCCGCTGGTGGTGGCGGCTTCTTCTTTCCAGCTATCCATGGTTTTCTACATGGCACTTGTTTAAAAAGCCAGTTTTCTTCTTTTGAAACGTGCTAAGAGCACAGGGTAAATAATCAGCCCTTTTGGCAAGTCTGGATCTACCCTAAGCTAGCAGTGTAACTCTGAATAAGAGATTCAGTCTCTGAGTTTTCTTTTCCTCATCTGTGGAAGGAGCAGATGTCTTTTATGGAAGGGAGAAGCAGATGAGAGAGAGTCAGAGAATGAATACGGTGGGACCCAGGGTTACGGGCAGAGGAGAGATACAGTAACAGGTGAGACAGAGGGTCCCTAGGGAGAGCTTAGGGAGCTGTTGAAGCTAGAATCTCCCCCAGGCACTCTTGCCTGGAGGGCAGCTCGCTTGTATCTTCTGCAGTGTTCATATCCACTCATGGAACACCAACCCAATCCAGACACACAGAGATGAGTAGGAAGCAGTAACCACAGTGCCGGGGAAAGTCCGGCGTTTCAGCAAATGCGATACACTAAGGGTTAACAGCGAAGATGGGCAGGCAGCAGAAGAGGCAGAAGAGGGACCTCTATGAAGTGGGCTGTTTGGGGGAAGATGATCCGGATTTGATTCCAGCTGAACAAAGCTAGAAGCAGCTCATGCCCAGTGTTCAGGGGGATGAATAAAGTCAGTGTATTCAGAAACGCTAAGTTCCACGTAGAGAACAAGCACCTCGGTGCTGTGAAACGCAGGGATGTGAGTTGGGAGCGGGGTCAGAGGAGTCTGGAGCTGGGCGGGGAATGGGTCAAGAAGGTGTCTGTGGTGGGCAGGAGCAGGCACTTTATGCTGCAGATGATAGGAAATCATTCAAGTCTTTTAAGCCAGAGGGTTTCATGGCTAAATTTGCATTTAAGATAAATCACTCTGGCAACTGTAAGGCTGGAGCAGGAAGATGAATTAGGGCCTAGTCCCTTAGCCCTGACAGGGCAGGATGAAGATTGGATCCAGGGCGGTCCTAAAAGGTCAGAATAAAGAAGACTCATCTCAGTCATATTTGTAAGACACATTGTAAAGACTTGATGACTAATGGAAAATGGGATGTGGGGGAGGGAAAGGAAGAAGAAAAACAGCAGGAAACCAAACAACAAACAGGAATCAAGTCCGGGCGAGGCGGCTCACGCTTGTAATCCCGGCACTTTGGGAGGCCAAGGCGAGCGGATCACGAGGACAGGAGTTTGAGACCAGCCTGACCCATACAGTGAAACCCCATCTCTACAAAAAATACAAAAATTAGCTGGGCGTGGTGGCGGGTGCCTGTAATTCCAGCTACTTGGGAGGCTGAGGCAGGAGAATCGCTTGAACCCGGGAGGCAGAGGTTGCAGTGAGACAAGATCACACCACTGCACTCCAACCAGGGTGACAGAGAAAGACTCCGTCTCAAAAAAAAAAAAAAAAAAAAAAAAAAAATCGCCCAGGAATCAATAGGAAGAACAGAGGCCGACCTAGAGAGAACAATCGAGATGAGGATTCCAGCGTGGATGTGAGGAGTCAGGTGGAGAGAACAATGGAGATGAGGATTCCAGTGTGGATGTGAGGAGTCAGGTGTGGTATGGAACCTCCAGGTCAGGACTGGAGATGCAGATGTAGATCCCAGGCACAGGCACCCACCAAGAGGTGCGGGAGACACTTGAGACCACAGGAAAGAAGGGAAGGGAGGGGCCCCCGGAGCTGAATGAGAGAGGGGCCGTGCCAGGGAGAAGAGGGTCAGAGAAGCCAGGCCGAGGAGAGCTCAGGAGTGGACTTCCATGAAGTGGAGGGAGGGAACCGAGACGCCTGTGCCCAGGCTTCTCTGACCACAGAAATAAGCACATCGCAGAAACTATAAAGAACAAGTCACTTAACATAGTTATTTTGAAAAGCATAATTATATACAAAGAATTGTAATCCTGTGTGGGATATACAAGAAACGAGTTGATTTGATCCTACCACTTAGAGTTTACCAATACTTCATCCATGTTTACTTTTAGTCACAGTTGAGAATGTAAACCTAAACTTCCTTGGAATTAATGGCCTGGTTTATTGTCACATCTTCCTAGTTATTATAATAACATAAAACTAACAAAGTAAGAAAATCTTTGCAGATTCCTACATAAATGGGAAAAGAAGTGGCTCTAGCTAGATGGGGGGTTGGGGGTGCGCCCAATGTACATTTTTGAAAGACCATCCACTGTGCTCTCAAACGCAGTGTGCTCCTGTAAATGACTCAGAGGAAGGCTGTGGTCCCAGCCCCAGATTCTGATTCGTAGGCCTGGGACAGGCTGGGGAATCTACATTTTTTTTTTTTTTTTTTTTTTTTTTTGAGACGGAGTCTTGCGCTGTCGCCCAGGCTGGAGTGCAGTGGCCGGATCTCGGCTCACTGCAAGCTCCGCCTCCCGGGTTCACGCCATTCTCCTGCCTCAGCCTCCCGAGTAGCTGGGACTATAGGCGCCCGCCACTTCGCCCGGCTAGTTTTTCTTATTGGGCACCTGCAGAAAATCTAGAGTTGGCATCCCAAGGAGCACACCTCGCCAGTCCTTAGAAGTTTACAGTCTTCAAACTCAGACTCCTGCATACTTGAATGACTACTCATTTTCAGGAAATGTCACTACAAAATTGTTAATAAATTTTTATAAATCTACATTGTCTGAAAATTATTTAGCACATTCTCTTGGGAAAAAAAAAAAAAAAAAAAAGCCCATGCTTAAAACAGGCAAGTTGAGTATAAATGTTTGATCTCAATTAACTCATGAGTCAACAATGCTCTGAAAGCATTGACTGAATCCTTACTGAACAGCACATCCAGGGCAGGCTATTAGGATACAAAGATGAAAATAAACTTAAATTAAGACAACAGATGTTACAGGGTGGTAATCACTCACATGTATCGTAGCCCCAGAGGAGGCCCTAATTTTGCCTGGGGACATCTGTGAGAAGGAGAAGGACCAGAATTCAGTCACAGGAAGTTGGCGATGTGGAATGAGTGTGCCTGCCCTACGTCTAGACAGGGCACTTGTGAGGATCAAATGGGATATTAAATGGGAAAGCAGCTTTGGGACAGGTAAGGTGTTGTTACTGTGAGCTTTTCAGTTGCTAAGAGTAATGACATTTCTCCTTCTAGGACTGTGTCCTTGTCTCAGTGGAATTCAGGTGAAAATCATCTGCTTATACTGCATGGCTTTAAAAATGTTTAAAGACCAACTGGTTAAACTGTGTGCATTTTAACCTCAGT
Source organism: Piliocolobus tephrosceles (assembly GCF_002776525.5). Lineage (NCBI taxonomy): Eukaryota > Metazoa > Chordata > Mammalia > Primates > Cercopithecidae > Piliocolobus > Piliocolobus tephrosceles. The sequence goes on from NC_045455.1 coordinate 5,400,891, forward strand.
AAGTTCTTCTTGTTCTCCTCACATGCTCACTCCTTGCTGTCTGGAAATCTTAAAGAAAATGTGTTATTTCTAGTACAGAGCAGAATGTAGAAGAAAGGTTGGTGGGCAGAGAACCACACAGGAAGGGAGTAAGGAGAGGAGAGAGAGGCAATACGTCTGTGGCAGGTTTCACTGGCCAGCCCTTTTCTCGGGAGAAAGTAATCAAATCAGTCTCTCTCTCCCTACACATCGACCACACCAGTCTGGTGAAAACAGCAAGACCCAGCATCCTTGCCAATATCCAGCTGTGTGATCTTGAAAACAAAATTACCTAAATCTTCTGGACCTCTTTGCCTTCGTTTGGAGTAGAGCAAGCTTGAACAGAACATTTTGAAAGTACCGTTCTACCCCAGCATTTTCTCATTCTATGAACATGTGTTTTCATTGGCCTGGATTTGCCCTGGTGATGAGATCCGGAAGGGGCAGACGCCTTTTTGAGGTGCTCAGCTGAGCACAAGCTTAAAGTATCATTTTCAGATATCACAGTTCCAATGCCGTATCTCTTCTCACTTATGCAAATGTTTTAACACATTTCAGATCTACAAGTTATGTACACACATATACCTATATATTTGGATCATATATGATTCTATGTATGATTGTGGCTTTACCCAACAGATTTTATTTTCTGATTTCTCAAGGAGAAGGCAATATTTCTATTTTTATTCAGTCTCCTTCAAGAACATTGGGGTTCTGCAGCCAACTTGTATACAGTGTGCACTCTCCTTTATCCACAGGCAACTAACTTACCCACAGATTACATTCATGACCCAGCACAGCAGCAGGTGGGGCTTGTATCTTCAAGCATTCTCAGGCCAGGGGGGTGGAGGAGAGGGGCAGAAACCTTTACAGTATTAATTGCACGTGCAAAACATTTTAGCTATTTTAATGTATACCAAACAAATCGTTTTACTTTATTAAATTCCCCCTCCCAATTTTCATAGTACACAGATAAACCCAAGCATAGCATTCTGCCCTCTAGATAAAATTGTATTGGTTAAATATATTTTTCCTTCGGTAAATAAATATCACACTCTGGATGATTTTTATAGCAAGTAGCATGGTCCCTGGAACATATGCTGTCTGTAATGCATTGCTGTGTATACTGTTTTCAAAACGTCCATCAAATGTAAACCTCATATGCTTACAAAAGTTAATCCCATGTGATAGCGTTAAGTATATGTCACATATGCTTCTATAATATTAACAAACTAAAATAACTTCAAACAGACCAACAGACATGTTTTAGAGCACCCTTAATCCACAGATGACAAATTGCCTTCAAGGCTTCTACAAATTAAAAATACTAAGAGGAAAGTGTAATTTACTCTGGTAGCTATGCAATAATCCCACAAGAAAAAAGCTGGTTGTCCCAGTGGATCTGTGGTTGGCCCCTCCTCAGTCATGTGGCTTTGATCTCAGGATCTCATTGACGACTTTGGGGTCCCTTGTTCTTCCTCTAGATTCTAAGTGAAAAGCACTGGGAGATGCACGGATAGACCGCAGGAGCGTCAGAAATACTCCCAAGAACACATGGCAAACGCGTGTTGTAAATGCTTTAACCTTCATTCCAACACAGACTCCAGAGACTGCGTGAGATTCGCAGAGAAAGCCACTACTCAGAAGAGGCTCTGGGCTTCCCCTGCGCTTCTGCCTTTGGAAGCCGCAGGCCAGCCCTCTGCTCATTTACTCCTGTGGCCGATTCAGAGCCGCCAAGTTTCACTTGACCCTGCTTAGCAAGAGAAACCGCTCCTCCTCCAATGGCTAATAATTCTTCTGAGTGGCAAACGGTTAACACCCAATTTTAATGCCCTGGCTCACAACCCCCACACAGACATCTGAGCCACATGTGAGTAGCTTTTCTGTAAATGACAGAAATACTAAAAGAACTTGATGGAAATCGTCTCCATTTCCTTTCGGGGGCGTACTAGGGACCAATTAAACGGAGCACTTCCACCGGCCTAGTGGTTTTCTGCAGCCAGGGAAGACGGGGCGGTGCGCTGAGGCTTGGCGCCCCACGGTGAGACCGGCCCCTCACTTGGCCGCGGGCCTCTGAGACAATGGAGCTGACACTGCCCAGCGGGGGTCCCGCAGAGGGGTCAGCAGGATCCGCGGAAGAGGCAACAGCTGGGGAGCCCTCCTTCACCCTACATCTTTGTTCTGCTCTCTTTTCCATCCCCAAAGAAACAGAGGAGGAGGAAGCAGAGCCCCCTCCGCGCCTGGGAGCGGTTGTGTAGGTGACCATGCCGCTTCCCCCATCTCCCTTAGCAACGGGGCTTCCGCGTCCCTCGAAATGGCCAGTTTCGCCCCCTCCTTCTGGGGTAGGTCCAGAGTTCAGAAGGCTTCTACTCCCAGCCTCCTCGGCTTACGCATCCTAGCGGTTGGGAAGTCCCCGCGATTCCTTTCCCAGGAAGGGACCGACAAGCCTCCTCTCCACGCCCCCCAGGCGCGTCCAGTCCTCAGCGTGCGGGAACTCTGGGTGGAGACCCAGCGCCTCGGGTCCGACCCCCGACACCCTCCCGGCGTCCCCAGCCCGGCGGCGCAGAACAGTCTCTGCGCCCCGCCGACCTCCAGACTCGGAGAGGCTGCCCCGCCGCGTTCTCCGTGCTGGGACCGCGCGCAGCGCCCAGCCGACGCCCCTACCTGCCGGAGAAGGGTCCGCGGGAGCCGGGGACGGGGCAACGCAGTGATGGCCGGGACTCGGCTCGGAGACCAGCCCCGCGCAGCGGGTGAGAGGGGTCGGCAGTTGCCCCTGTGCCCGCGGCCGGCGCAGATGCGCGCAGCCAGGCCGGCTGGAGGCTGGGGACGGCTCCGCCACCCGCTCGGTGGCGGCTCTCTCTGCCCGCCTCTGCGACCCGCAGCCGCGGCGTCGGCGGCGACACCGTCCCCGCCGGCCCCGCCTCTCCCCTCCCCGCGCGCCCCCCGCGTGGTGCCCGCCGCAGCGCGGGTCGTGGGGCTGGGCTCCAGTTCCTGGGGCTCCGCGCCTCGCTCTGAGGGTCACTTTCGTGCCTCGCCCAGGACGCTGAACCCGCCTGGCTTCTAATTCCCGCCCGGGCAGCCCCCCGAGTCTCCGGCGCCCTCCTTTCCGTGCTCCCCCGCGCGTTCCTGGGGACCGCGCCGCTCTCCGCTCCTGCCCTCCGATCCTCTCCGCTCTCTCCCGCCTCTCTCTCTGCTACAATTCTAAGAACGTAGCTCACTCCTGAAACTTTTCTGTCTCCACTTCAGCAAGATCCCGGGAGCTGGAGGGGAAGGGAGTGCCCAGAGCTGTGACCTGCAGCCGAGGTCCCCCTGGGCAGTCCGAACAAACAAAGGCCAGTGCGGGGACTGTGGCAGTGGTTACCAGATGAAATGAGTGACCCCTTTAAAAGCTACAGAGGCCATAACAGTCTTTCGCCCTCTCTGGTAATTCAAGAGCCTTCCGAATTGGGCTCCAAAAATCAACTTCAGCCTTGGACCAGAGAACATGTGCTAGAATAAGCCTGCCTCCAGGGGACTGCGCCGTCGCAATTGTTAGACAATTCCAGTGCATTCAGAGTGATGAAATGGAAGGCTTACCCCAGTCCCCAATTTTGTTCTTGGGTGGCTGTGTAAACATGTTTCCTGTCCGCATTTCTCCAGGAGGGCTATTTGCTGTATTAATTCTGGGGTTAGTGGAGACATGCAGTCACACGTTGCTTTACCAGAGGGGTACGCTCTGAGAAATGAGGGGTAGCTTTGAGCAATGCGTCCTTAGGCGATTGCGTGACTGTGCGAACATCATAGGGTGGAGGGACCTACAAAGAACTCAGTGGTGTAGGCTACTCCACACCTAGGACATGTGCTACAGGCGGGGTGCGGCGGCTCACATCTGTAATCCCAGCACTTTGGGTGGCCAAAGCGGGGGGATCTCCTGAGCTCAGGAGTTCAAGACCAGCCTGGGCAACATGGCAAGACCCCGTCTCTACCAAAAATACAAAAAATTAACTGGGTGTGGTGGCACGGCCTGCAGTCCTAGCTACTCAAGAGGCTGAGGTAGCAGAATTACTTGAGTCCTGGAGGCGGAGGTTGCAATGAGTCGAAATCCGAGATCCCGCCACTGCACTCCAGTCCCGGGCCACAGGAGGAGACTCCTGCCCCCCCCCCGCCCCCACACACACAGGACATATGATGCATAACCTATTGCTCTTAGGCTACAAATTTGTTAAACAGGTTCCTGTGCCAAATACCATAGGCAATTATAACACAATGGTAAGTATTTGCATATCTAAACATATGTAAATGTAAAAAAGTACAATAGAAACATGGTATTATAATCTTACAGGACCACCTTCCTAACATGCAGTCAGTTGTTGACCCAAACATCCTTATGCAGTGAATGACTGTATAGGTGATTATATATATACATATTGTACACATTGATATAGATTATATATAATCTATGTAATGTATATATAAAGTGTCATATATGATAATGCGATTACGTAATGCATGTATATACTGTAATTATTATATATAATCACATAATGTGTGTGTATACATGTACATATATACATAATAGCAGAGGGTCTTGAATATAGTACACACTCAATAACTGTTTCTTCAAATGAGTTTACTACCATATTAATTATTGGATATGTCTGGATAAATTGTATGATAAATGAATATATGAAAAATAGAGACTCTATAGTTACTTTTCTGCATGAAATTTGAACTTCATACTTAGGTGACGTTATAAGGCTGCATTTTCAAGTATGGATGATATAATGACTTCAGATACCACTTTTTAATTGCCATTTATATTGCACATCTTAAGTGATTTGAAATGTATTCTGTGACTTTTAAGATGGGATTAATTAAACTAATTAATTGACCTTAAATATGAAATTATATGATGATGTTTTCCATATATAATGTAATGGAGTCTAAGTCAAACTTAGTTTTTATTAAAATAATTTACAATGGGTAAATTAAAAATTTTCTCCCATTCGGTAGGTTGCCTATTCACTCTGATGGTAGTTTTTTTTTGCTGTGCAGAAGCTCTTTAGTTTAATTAGATCCCATTTGTCAATTTTGGCTTTTGTTGCCATTGCTTTTGGTGTTTTAGTCATGAAGTCCTTGCCCATGTCTATGGCCTGAATGATATTGCCTAGGTTTTCTTCTAGGGTTTTTATGTGGCACATGTACACCATGGAATACTATGCAGCCATACAAAAGGATGAGTTCATGTCCTTTGTAGGGACATGGATGAAGCTGGAAGCCATCATTCTGAGCAAACTATCACAAGGACAGAAAACCAAACACTGCATGTTCTCACTCATAGGTGGGAATTGAACAATGAGATCACTTGGACACACGGTGGGGAACATCACACACTGGGACCTGTCGTGGGGTGGGGGGAGAGGGGAGGGATAGCATTAGGAGTTATACCTAATGTAAATAATGAGTTAACTGGTGCAGTACACCAACATGGCACATGTATACATATGTAACAAACATGCATGTTGTACACATGTATCCTAGAACTTAAAAATATAAATAATAATAGTAATAATTTACAAAATCATAATAAAATAATGAAGGCTAACAAGATTGACTATGAATTAAAACTAAAACAATTATTTCAGCACCTTATTGTTTTCGTGGCATTTTATGCATTTAGTGCCAGAGAAATATAAATGTGTATAAATGTGGTATGAAGATATTACCCTTTTTTTTTTTTTTTTTTTTTTGAGACAGAGGCTCACTCTGTCGCCCAGACTGGAGTGCAGTGGCGTGATCTTGGCTCACTGCAACCTCTGCCTCCCAGGTTCAAGCGATTCTCCTGCCTCAACCTCCTGAGTAGCTAGAATTACAGGCGCCCATCACCACGCCTGGCTAATATTGTATTTTTAGTAGAGATGAAGTTTTGCCATGTTGGTGAGGCTGGTTTTCAACTCCCGACCTCACGTGATCCACCCACCTCGGCTTCGCAAAGTGCTGCGATTACCGACATGAGCCACTGTGCCTGGCCATATTACACATTTTTATGTTTGTTGTGTTGCATAATATTTGAAATCATTCTGTTTCTCTTTATATTGTAAGATTTGTATAGAAGAAGAAGCTTGCACATATTTAGCTCACCAGAAGTTAAGCTCTGGTAACCAACGTTTAAAGCTCTACAGACATCAAACAGCAGAGGTGCCTGATAAAATACTAATGTGGTCAGCAGGAGAGTTCAGGCTTTATATTGCTACAGTGCATGTTTTTCAATTATGGGTTATATATTGGATATATGTTTATATTATATATCTGTTTCTGTATTAGCAGGTGACAGTATAAGACAGAAACAAGGAAAGAAAATAGCAAAAGTCATAAGTAGAAATCATGTTTGCATTCTAGTTATTTCTGTTACAGGCAGTGATTACAGTGGACTGAAATATACAATTGAAACTGATAAAGTTTGAAAAAGTCACTATGCAATTTAAGCATATGGGCAATGTATTATTAAGAATGTATTATTAAGAATGTTAATATTGGTTCAGTTCCCAAAGGTAATTTTTCTTTTTAAAGTGAGATATGAATGCTCGTTTGTCATTGGTAATTTCTCTGTTTACATGAAGACAGCAAATTCTGAAATAGTAATTTTTTTACTAGGACAGAAGCATGTATTATCCAGCTTTGGCAGCCATATGAGGTATATTGTGGTAAAAGAGGATTACCTGAAATAGAAACCTCAAAGAAGATGGCTGTAACAACATTCTGAGTTAAAGTTTTTATCACCTTTGGAAAGAGAAAGTATTAAGTTCATCTAATGGAAACGTGTAAAGTGAATTATTTGTATGTATTTTATTACACTCATAATCTGTTCTGCATATATATATATATCTATTCTGCATATACATATATAATCTATTCTGCATATAGAGACATATATATGTATGTATATACATATGTGTTTTTATATATGTGTGTGTATATATATAGGTTTCTTCCGCATTTTCAGGAATCTTTACAGCAGTGCCCCACTCTACTGGTACTGATTTAGTGTATTAGTTCCTTCTCACAGCTGCTATGAAGACATACCCAAGACTGGGTAAGTTATAAAGAAAAGAGGTTTAATCGAGGTTTAATTGACTCAAATTCCACATGGCTGGGAGGCCTCAAGAAATTTACAATCTCGGCAGAAGGCACCTCTTCACCTCTTCAAAGGGTGACAGGAGAGAGAATGAGAGCAGAGCAAATGAGGAGGCCTCTTGTAAAAACATCAGATCTTGTGCGAACTCACTATCACGAGAAAGGCATGGCAGAAACCACCCCCATGATTCAATTATCTCCACCTTGTCCTTTGACACGCAGGGATTATTACAATTCAAGGTGAGATTTGGGTGGGGACACAGAGCCAAACCATATGACAAATGCACTTGAAGAAAATGCACACTCTGCTGTTTATAGGTGGAGTTACTATAAATGTTAATTGTGTTGATGGTTGATAGAATTATTAAAGGCCTTTATATATCTACTGTCGATTTTATCAATCAGAAATGAAAATGGAGTGTTGAAATCTCCAGCTGTAATTGTGAATTTTTATATTCCTCCTTGTAATGCTATCAAGGTTTTACTTTTGTATTGAGAATTTCTCTTTTCAGTGCATATTTTAAATTGTTACATGCTTCCTTTGTAAATTTTAAATTTAATATTTAATTTTGTGGATACATAGTAGGTATACATATTTATGGAGTACATGAGTTACTTTGATACAGGCATGCAATGTGTAATAATCACATCATGAAGATAGGGTATTCATCCCTTCAAGCATCGATCCTTTGTGTTATAAATAATCCTATTATACTTTTTATTTTAAAATGTACAGTCAAGTTATTGTTGACTTTAGTCACCTTATTGTTCTATCAAATACTAGATCTTTTTCATTCTAATTATTATTTTGTACACGTTAACCCCACTCCCCACAGCCTGCCTACGATCTTTCCCAGCCTCTTGTAACCACCTTTCTACTCTCTATAAAAGGGAAGATCCAAAGTTTGTCTTTGCCTGACTTATTTCATTTAACATAATGAACTCCAGTGTTGCTGCAAATGACAGGATCACATTCTTTTTTTGTGGCTGAATAGTACTTCTTTATGTCTATCCACCGTTTTCTTTATTCATCTGTTGAAGGCTACTTAGGTTGCTTCCAAATCTTGGCTATTGCAAACAGTGATGCAACAAACATGAGAATGCAGACATCTCTTTGACACACTGCTTTTCTTTCTTTCAGGTATACACACAGCAGTGGGGTTGCTGGATCATATGGTAGCATTATTTTTAGTTTTGGAGGAATCTCCAAACTGTTCTCCATAGTGGTTGTACTAATTTACATTCCCACCAACAGTGTATGAAAGTTCCCGCTGGGCGCGGTGGCTCAAGCCTGTAATCCCAGCACTTTGGGAGGCCGAGACGGGCGGATCACGAGGTCAGCAGATCGAGACCATCCTGGCTAACAGGGTGAAACCCCGTCTCTACTAAAAAATACACAAAAACTAGCCAGCCGAGGTGGCAGGCGCCTGTAGTCCCAGCTACTCAGGAGGCGGAGGCAGGAGAATGGCCTAAACCCGGGAGGCGGAGCTTGCAGTAAGCTGAGATCGCGCCACTGCACTCCAGCCTGGGCGACAGAGCCAGACTCCGTCTCAAAAAAAAAAAAAAAAAAAAGAAAGTTCCCCTTTCTCCACATCCTTGTAGTATTTGCTACCGCCTGTCTTTGGGATAAAAGCCATTTTAACTGCAGCAAGATTGAGAGGTGACAATGTGCTAGCAGCCTTCGCTTGCTCTTGGCACCTCCTCAGCCTCCACGTCCACTCACATTTTGGCGACCACGAAGGGACTTTCGCCTATGGCCAAGCAGTGAGACTATCGCCTGTCGCCAAGCAATGGGAAACACGCAGGCATCAACAGGCTCACCCTTGAAATGCATCCTAAGCCATTAAGACCAATTTGACCCACAAACCCTGAAAAAGAGGCAGCTCATTTTTTCTGCACTACGGTTTGGCCCCAATATTCTCTCTCTGATGGGGAAAAATGGCCACCCAAAGGAAGTATAAATTACAATACCATCCTGTAGTTTGACCTTTTCTGTAAGAGGGAAGGCAAATGGAGTGAAATACCTTATGTCTAAGCTTTATTTTCATTGAAGGAGAACACATAACTATGCAAAGCTTACAATTTACATCCCACAGGAGGACCACTCAGCTCGCCCCCATATCCCAGCCTCCCTATAGCTCCACTTCCTATTAATGATAATCCTCCTCTAATCTCTCATGCCCAGAAGGAAATAAGCAAAGAAATCTCCAAAGCACCACAAAAACCCCTGGGCTATTGTTTATGTCCCCTTCAAGTTGTAGGGGGAGGGGAATTTGGCCCAACCCGGGTACATGTCCCCTTCTCCCTCTCTGATTTAAAGCAGATCAAGGCAGACCTGGGGAAGTTTTCAGATGATCCTGATAGGTACATAGATGTCCTACAGGGTCTAGGACAAACCTTCAACCTTGCTTGGAGAGATGTCATGCTATTGTTAGATCAAACCCTGGCCTTTAATGAAAAGAATGCAGCTTTAGCTGCAGCCCGAGAGTTTGGAGATATCTGGTATCTTAGTCAAGTAAATAATAGAATGACAGCTGAAGAAAGGGACAAATTCCCTACCGGTCAGCAAGCCATCCCCAGTATGGATCCCCACTGGGACCTTGACTCAGATCATGGGGACTGGAGTCATAAACATCTGTTGACCTGTGCTCTAGAAGGACTAAGGAGAATTAGGAAAAAGCCCCTGAATTATTCAGTGATGTCCACCATAACTCAGGGAAAGGAAGAAAATCCTTCTGCCTTCCTCGAGCGGCTACAGGAGGCCTTAAGAAAATATACTCCCCTGTCACCCGAATCACTCGAGGGTCAATTGATCCTAAAATATAAGTTTATGACCCAATCAGCCGCAGATATCAGGAGAAAGCTCCAAAAGCAAGCCCCGGGCCTGAACAAAATCTGGAGACATTATTAAACCTGGCAACATTGGTGTTCTTTAATAGGTACCAAGAGTAACAGGCCCAAAAGGAAAAGTGAGATCAGAGAAAGGCCGCAGCCTTAGTCATGGCCCTCAGACAAATGAACCTTGGTGGTTCAGAGAGGACAGAAAATGGAGCAGGCCAATCACCCGGTAGGGCTTGTTATCAGTGTGGTTTACAAGGACACTTAAAAGATTGTCCAACGAGAAACAAGCCGCCCCCTCGTCCACATCCGCTATGCTGAGGCAGTCACTGGAAGCTGCACTGCCCCAGAGGACGAAGGTTCTCTGGGTCAGAAACCCCCAACCAGATGATCCAACAACAGGATTGAGGGTGCCTGGGGCAAGCGCCAGCTCATGTCATCACCCTCACTGAGCCCTGGGTACACTTAACCATTGAGGGTCAGGAAATTGATTTCTTCCTGGACACTGGCACGGCCTTCTCAGCGTTAATCTCCTGTCCTGGATGACTGTCCTCAAGGTCCGTTACCATCTGAGGAATCCCGGGACAGCCTGTAACCAGGTATTTCTCCCACATCCTCAGTTGTAATTAGGAGACTTTGCTCTTTTCACATGCCTTCCTTGTTATGCCTGAAAGTCCCACACTCTTATTAAGGAGGGATATATTAGCCAAAGCTGGAGCTATTATCTACATGAATATGGGGAACAAGGTACCCATTCGTTGTCCCCTGCTTGAGGAGGGAATCAGCCCTGAAGTCTAGACATTGGAAGGAACAAATTCAAGCTCCAGCCTTCCCATAGGACAAAACTTCTCTTTATGTATCACAGAGAGAGCAGGGATAGCTCTTAGAGCCTTATTCAGACTCGCAGGACAACCCCACAACCAGTGGCACACCTAAGTAAGGAAACTGATGCAGTAGCAAAAGGCTGGCCTCATTGTTTACGGGTGGTTGTGGCAGTGGCCATCTTAGTGTCAGAGGCTATCAAAATAATACAAGGAAAGGATCTCACTCTCTGGACCACTCATGATGTAAATGGCATACCCGGTGCCAAAGGAAGTTTATGGCTATCAGACAACCGCCTACTTAGATACCAGGCATTACTCCTTAAGGGACTGGTGCTTCAAATACGTACATGCGTGGTCCTCAACCCTGCTGCTTTTCTCCCAGAGGACAGGGAACCAATCGAGTATGACTGCCAACAAATTATAGTCCAGACTTATGCCGCCCGAGATGATCTCTTAGAAGTCCCCTCAGCAAATCCTGACCTTAACCTATATACCAATGGAAGTTCATTTGTGGAGAATGAGATACGAAGGGCAGGTTATGCATAGTTAGTGATGCAACCATACTTGAAAGTAAGCCTCTCCCACAAGGACCAGCACCCAGTTGGCAGAACTAGTGGCACTTATCTGAGCCTTAGAACTAGGAAAGGGAAAAAGAATAAATGTGTATACAGATAGCAAGTGTGTTTAATCCTACATGCCCATGCTGCAATATGGAAAGAACGGGAGTTCCTAACCTCTGGGAGAACCTCCCATCAAATACTACAAGGAAATCACAGAATTGCACGCAGTGCAAAAAACCAAGGAGGTGGCAGTCTCACACTGCCGACGCCATCAAAAAGGAGAAGGAGAGGGGAGAGCAACAGCATAAGTGGCTGACAGAGGCAGGGAAGGACCAGCAGAAAGAAAAGAGAGAAAGAGACAGAAAATCAGAGAGAGAGAGAGTCAAAGAGAAGGAGACAGAGAGGAAGAGACAGAGAGACAGAAAGTCAAAGAGAGAGAAAGAAGGAGCTAGAAGTAGTAAAGAGAAAACAGTGTACTCTATTCCTTTAAAAGCCGGGGTAAATTTAAAACCTGTAATTGATAATCGAAGGTCTTCTCTGTAACCCTGTAACACTCCAATACCACCTTGTTGTCAGTGTAAACACGGGCATAGCCCGAAAGCACTGAGACCACTGACAACCCATAGCCTTCCTATCAGAAATCCTTAACACAGCAGGTTTCCTAACAGAGGATCTAAATCTGAAAGTCTGACCAGACATAGGAGGAACTCCCTTCAGGACAGGACGATAGATGGTTCCTCCCAGGCGATTAAAGGAAAAGACACAATAGGTATTATAATTGCCTAATAATTGGTCTACTCAAACATGTGAGCTGTTTGCACTCAGCCAAACCTTAAAGTACTTACAGAATCAAGAAAGAGCCATCTATACCAATTTTAAGTTAATATAGACTGAACGACGTCTTACTAATAGCAAAGAATAATTGAAATCCCAAACTTGCAAAGTTTTCAACAAAAGTAAAGTTTGCTAAAAGTTAACAGTGTAACATGCATTATTCTACTACCACACACTCTCGAAGGCTTTCTCAGACAGTTTGCAAGAAATAACGAAATCTATCCTTACTCTACAATCCCAAACAGACTCTTTTGCAGCAGTGACTCTCCAAAACCACTGAGGCCTAGACCTCTTCACTGCTGAGAAAGGAGGACTCTGCACCTTCTTAGGGGAAGAGTGTTGCTTTTACACTAACCAGTCAAGGACAGTATGAGATGCCACCCGGCGTTTACAGGAAAAGGCTTCTGAAATCAGACAACACATTTCAAACTCTTATACCAACCTCTGGAGTTGGGCAACATGGCTTCTCCACTTTTTAGGTCCTGTGGAAGCCACCTTGCTGTTACTCACCTTTAGGTCCTATATCTTTAACCTTCTTGTCAAATTTGTTTCCTCTAGAATCGAAGCCATCAAGCTACATGTGGTCTTACAAATGGAACCCCAAATGAGCTCAACTAACAACTTCTACCGAGGACCCTGGACCGAACTGCTGGCCCTTCAACCGGCCTAAAGAGTCCCCTCTGGAGGACACTACAACTGCAAAGTCCTTTCTTCACCCCTATCCAGCAGGAAGTAGCTAAAGTGGTCATTGGCCAAACTCCCCATAGCAGTTAAGGTGTCCTGTTTAGAGGGAGAATTGAAAGGTGAGGACATGCTAGCAACCCTCGCTCACTCTCAGCACCTCCTCAGCCTCAGTGTCCACTCTGGCCACGCTCGAGGAGACCTTCAGCCTGTTGCTATGCTGTGGGGACCCCTCTCTGGGGCTGGCCGAGGTCAGAGCTGGCTCCCTCTGCTGGCGGGGAGGTGTGGAGAGAGAGGCATGGGTGGGAGCCTGGGCTGCGCCTGGTGCTTGCGGGCTGGTCCGGGTTCCAGGTGGGTGTGGGCTCAGTGGATCCCCACATTCAGCGTGGCCAGCTGGTGCCTGCTGGACTTGATCAGGGGAAGAGCTCCCTCTGGGCTGCAGGAGTGCCCGGGCTACAAAGTCCCCGTGGGGAGTGCCAGTGAGAGGTGAAGCTGGCTGGGCTTCTGGGACAGGTAAGGACTTGGAGAACTTTTCTATCTAGCTAAAGGATTGTAAATGCACCAATCAGCACTCTGTGTCTAGCTAAAGGTTTGTAAATGCACCAATCAGCGCTCTGTGTCTAGCGAATCTGGTGAGGACTGGGAGAACTTTTGTGTCTAGCTAATGGATTGTAAATGCACCAATCAGCACTCTGTCAAAACAGACCAATCAGCTGTCTGTAAAACGGACCAATCAGCTCTCTGTAAAATAGACCAATCAGCTCTCTGTAAAATAGACCAATCAGCAGGATGTAGGGGAGGCCAGATAAAGGAATAAAAGTAGGTAACCCACTGGGGTCCTCTTCCGGTCTGTAGAAGCTTTGTTCTTTCACTCTTCACAAGGAATCTTACTGTTGCTCACTCTTTAAGTCTACACCACCTTTATAAGCTGTAACATTGGCCACGAAGGTCTGCGGTTTCACTTCTGAAGTTAGCAAGACCATGAACCCACTGGGAGGGCCAAACAACTCTGGACAGGAGGAACAAACAACTCCAGACGTGCTACCTTTATGAACTCTAAGACTCACTGTGAAGGTCTGCAGCTTCACTCCTGAAGTCAGCGAGACCACGAACGCACCAGAAGGAGGAAAGCTGGATACATCTGAACATCAGAAGGAACGAATTCCGGACACACCATCTTTAAGAACTGTAACACTCACCGTGAGGGTCCACGACTTCATTCTTGAAGTCAGCAAGACCAAGAACCCACTAATTCCAGACACAAGATGACATCTCATTTTTTTTTTTTTTTTTTTTTGAGACAGACTCTTGTGCTGTCAGCCAGGCTGGAGTGTAGTGGTGTGATTGTTTTGATTTGTATTTCTCTGATGATCAATAATGCAGAGTTGGTTTTCATATGCCTGTTTGCCATTTGTATGTCTTCTTTTGAGAAATGTCTATTCAAATCTTTTGTCCATTTTTAATTCAGATTATTAGATTCTTCTTCTATATAGTTGATTGAGCTCCTTATATATTCTAGTTATTAATTCCTTGTCAGGTAGTTTGCAAATATTTTGTTTCATTCTGTTGCTAATCTCTTCATTTGTTGATTATTTCCTTTGATTTGCAGAAGCTTTTTAACTCGATGTCATCCCATTTGTCCATTTTTTGTTTTGGTTGCCTGTGCTTGTGGATATTACTCAAAAAATCTTTGTCCAGTCCAATGTCCTAGAGTTCTCCCCAATGTTTTCTTGTATTAGTTTCATAGTTTGAGGTCTTAGATTTAAGCCATTAACCCATTTTGATTTTTGTGTATGGTGAGAGATAGGGGTCTAGTTTCATTCTTCTGCTTATGGATATCCAGTTTTTCCAGCACCATTTATTGAAGAGACTGTCCTTTCCCCAGTGCATGTTCTTGGCAACTTTCTCAAAAATGTGCTCACTGTAGGTGTATGGATTTGCTTCTGGGTTCTCTATTCTGTTCCATTGATATATGTGTCTGTTTTTATGCCAGTATCATGCTTCTTTGGTTCTATAGCTCTGTAGTATAATATGAAGTCAGGTAATGTGATTCCTCCAATTTTATTCCTTTTGCACAGATATCCGTATTATGTCTGCTGCCGGGGAATGGGGGAGCGGTGGCATTGGCAATTCAAGACTGTCTCTCCTACCCTCCCCGTGGCTCTTTTAGAGATACGAAGTTAAAACCAGGTACTGTGATTGCTCCCCTTATTTTTGGTTCTTGTGATGGTGCATTTTTACGTGTAGTTAGTTGTTAAAATGTGTTCCTGGGGGGGGCACACAGGATGGTGTTGGCTTCTATTTCACTGTCTTGCTATGACCCCCAGAAATGTCACGTACTTTTAATAAATTAATCACTGTATCACTAAATGATCCTCTTATTCCTAGTGATATTCCTTGATAAAACAATCTACTTTTGTTTCTCACATTTATGTAGCCACTCAGTTTTTTTTAAAAGTAGTGTGAGCATATGTCTTAGTCAGTTTGGGCTACTGTAACACAGTACCATAGACCAGGTGGCTTAAGCAACGAATATTTTTCACATTGCTGGAAGCTGGAGAGTCCAGAAACAAGGCACTCACAGATTTGGGTCTGGTGGGAACACTCTTTTCAGTTTGTAGATAACCATATTTTTGTAACCTCAGATCGCAGAGAAAAACAAATATCCTGTCTATTTTTTATAAGGATAAAAATCCTATCTTTAGAAGTCTATCTTCATGATTTAATGTACCTTAATTACTTCCCAAAGACCCACCTCCATGTACCATCACACCGGGGACTAGGATTTTAATGTATGGTTTTTTGCGGGGAGGGGGCAGGGAGCATAAACATTTAGTTCATAATAGCATGATGTCTTATATCTTCTTATTCTTACTTTTAAATGATTTAGGTCTGTATATTTAAAGTGTGTTTCTTGTAAGAAGTATATGATTAGGTCTTGCTTTTTTAATCATTTTTACAATCTCTGCCTTCTAATTGAAATGTTTAGACTATTTACATTTATCTCATGCATATGTAAAGTGTAAGAATATTACAACAGTAGAGTTTCATATATTCTATACCTTGACTAAAGTCACAGAGCACACAGTGACATAAAGGTTTGCTACATCTGATATGCTCATCCAATTTGGAAGAATAAAGAAAGTAATTTAACTCAATATAATTCTTCTTATGGGAAATTCTATCTGTATCATATGCCTCCTTGTTACACAAAAGGATCTGTATTAGAAAAATATGTAAATCATGAGAAGCTAATTGATCTTCTCTGTTTGCACCAGACCATCTGCCTAACAATGGCAAAGACACAAAGATGTCTCAATAATATCTTTAAGTCACTAGTCATTTCTGCAAGAAGTAAGTGTGATTGGTGGTTAACACACAAAAGCCAGAAAATGAACAAGAGTTGGCTAATTCTCAAACTGAAAACATTTGTTTGTTTAGTTTAGCAGGTTCCTTGCCTTAGAAATGCAAACCTTCTGTCTGAAAAGTTGAGCCATTGGTGAGAGTCAGTTTCATGTTCACCTCCTCCTGCTCTGCAACTGCAGGGGAATTTAAACTATGTAAATCAACCACTTGAAAGTATGACATGGGTACAAATGTGTGCCTTCCTGCACATATTCCATACTTTGCTTAAAGTCAAATAATGTCTTCTTGTTAAGAGGAATGCTTCAAGAAGAAAATTGCTAATGAATGTTGACAATAAGGTATTACATATTCAGTCTTTCTCCAATAAAAATAGGTGATTAAAATCATTTTTCTCCAAACATATACTTACTGCAACTTTACATTCATATTTTTATTCTAAATTCACGTATGCACTTGACAAGGGTTAGCATTTAGTATGTACAAACTTGATTGCCATTTATTTTAAATTTAACTTTGGTGAAGTGTTTGTTTGGTGTATATCAGTGTATTTACATAGACACATTTGATTACATGTATCTATGTAAATGATTTTAAAACATAATAATGAGGTAAGTTAAAGTTTTATCAGTTAGAAAAACAGTCATAAACCAAAGGCAAAACATATGAGTTCAACAAAGGCAGAATGTGGCACTCACTCAGAGATGCTGGAGGAGCAAGTCAACGACTTGTCAACACTGCATGTAAAGTGCACGTTCAAAGCTCTAGGATTGATATAACCACAGAAAGGTGTTCTAACCACACAGTGGCAGTGCACTTACGGTTCAGAAAACGTTCGTTATGCACCTAACCGTTTGCACGTTTTCTTCAAAAGAATGAATGAAACATATTAATGACAAATACTGTGGTATAAAAATATAATTTCTTTACAAAAACTATATATAAGCCAACCTATATATCTTAAATTAGTAACTACCACACCTGTATATATCAATCCTGCACAAACAAATTCACCTTTGTTTCATTTAATGTACTTGGTTTCATTCATGTACTTTGGTACATGAATTGTGGGAACACAGCTACTCAGTTAAACTAAATTGGCAAAAGTGTATGTGTGTAAAAAATAGAGACCTGTTCCTGTGAAATTACTGTAGCTCTTAGTTCTGAATGTCTATACTGCAATTATTGTTCTGCACATTCAGTCCAGATTTGAACAGGCAGAAAAATTACAGCATTTCTAATAGATTGAAAAGTTAACTGTAGCACATGCTGGTGTCTTGCTACATCTTCAAGGTTGTAATGGAGCTCCAGTAAGTTGTACAGTATTTATATTTTGGAAGTAAGTAAGCTTATACAATTTGAAAGTAAATTCTGTGAAAATGAAACATTTAAAATATTTACAAAATCTTACAAGTAATTAAAGCACTATTTTAAAACTTGTATCCTGTTAAAATGCTTCTTTCTGCAATAGTAGAACATAGGCTTTAATTCTGAATTTTGACTTCTGAAGAATTTAATAGGTCATGAAATTTTCATATTGCTTAAAAATACAGAATTGTAATTCTGAAAATGTATAAATGTAAGGTATTCTATTAATGAAGAGACTGAGGGCCACATAAATTACATGAATTGACTATAAATTTATTCAAATATATTAATCTGGCAAGAATCAGTAAGATTTACTACTAATTTCTATTTTACCATGATTCTTAGAAAATCATAGAAATTCCAAAGCAAAACTTCTGAACTTGCTTCTTTTAAAATATTTCTTAAGCTCTGTACTAACTAAAAATAATTTTAAAAGGAACAAAATCAGGTGGCCAATAAAACTAGTATAACATATATTATCCAATAAAAAATGGCTGCTAGAGATTGCTGTTTATATGAAACAAGGTTAGAGAAAGGACTTAAACATTGAACTTTTAAAATGTGGAGAATATATACTATAGCTTGGAGCAAAAATAACTGTGGTTTTGCCATTACATTCAATGGCAAAAATTCTAAATTTCCTTATATTGAAAGTCATGGCAAAACCGCAGTTACTTTTTCACAATTACTTTTGCGCCAACCCAATACATGAGAGAGAACAGTGTACCACAACCAGTTCCTAGAATCATGATCTACTGGATTTCCATCATTTGTTTGCTCAAAACAGTGCTGCATACAGAAGTTTCTTAAGCTCAGGCAACTTTTGTTGAAGTGTAATGAATTTCAATTTTCCTTAGCACATTCATCTTATAGCGGCTATGATTAAAAGCATTAGTCACCAAATAAAAATGAAATGGCTTCTGCCCATATATGGAGATCTAATTTGTTGTCTACTGATTTTTCCCTCACAGCTGTATGTCCAGTTTTTTCACTGTTTACTGTATTATGAAATTTTAAATTATTTAAATGGAGAAACTTGAATACTTTGGGGTATAATGTTATTACCACCTGTCTGTGAGCATGCATTTTGAATCCTTTCCTATGTGGTGATGCTGGAGAATCTAATGATGCAATTTAGTACAGCATATACATATCCAGCTGTGAAAGCTACAGACACTTTATGCCACTTGACATAAGAGTTGGTAGTAGCTTTAATCTGTAGAATTTGTGATGGTGCTAGTGGTTTCTTAGTATCAAAGTAACAAAGATATTTGCTGCATATGTGACTACTCCCAATTTTTTTGTAGCTATCACTTTCACCCCAAAAAGACAATTGAGCACCTGTACCACCTGCAATCGCACAAGGTCAGCTGTTGTTCTTATATCTTGATTATTTGTTTAATGTTCCCAAGAATCTGATACTAGCATGGCCTACCTTATTGTATCCAGATTCAGGTAAGAAAATGAACTTGTGTATTGCCATTCACAATCATGAGGCAAGTACTCATTATTTTTCCCTGTATGTGGATCCCATCCACCAAAAATATACATCTTCTTTTCTTTAAAAAGGCTACGTAAAAACTTAATTGTAGTGGCAGTGTTCCTTCAATTTGTGGTTTTAAGCATCACATAGACTTAATTTCAAATTGCCATAGATCGTCTGGCTAAGAATCACGTATTCCATCATTAATATATATTTCAGTACTTCTAGAATCTTTCTTGTCACAGAAATTTTCTTGCTACAATCCAGAATGGCCACATGTCTCAGAGAAGGCACAATCCCTTGAGCCATTGGACTGTTACAATCAAAACTCCAGAAGCATCCTGTGGCTCCAATTCATATAAGTTATTTAAATATCTGGGAATATTATTTTTGACTCTTCACCTTTATTTTCAGACCACAAAATGAAGAGCCATTGTTACCATTAGAGAAAATTTATATTAATTTACATACAAAGAGATAAATATGGTGGGGGATGGGATTTTCCTTTTTTTCCCATAACAAACAACTTGCTTATAACTCACAGAACTTGTATCTTGCATCTTCAGCTCTTCCTCCAAATACAAATACTCTGGTACTATCACAAATGAATCCATGGATGGGAGGCCCTGGATGGATATCTTCTCGAATAGTTGGTAGAATCCACTGACTCATAACAGTGTTGTAGAGATTTGCAGCTCTCCCACAATGCCTCTTTGTCCTTTCTAAAAGTGATCATCAACTCCCAGAGGACCAGAGTCTGGCGGCCATACCAAGCATGGAGGATGGGCCCCTTATAACTATTTTGGTGTATACTTGTCTACATACTCTATCATCTTGGTTGGTTTCCATTGATTGATTGTCTTCTGATTATGGGCATCTTTTTTGTTTCTTTGTATGTCTGGTTATTTTTGATTGAATGCTAGATATTGTGATTTTCCTTTTTGGTTGCTGGATGTTCCTATAAATATTCTTGAGCTTTGTTCTATGACACACTTAGGTTTCTTAAAAGTAGATTAATCTTTTGGGGTCTTGCTTTTAAGATGTTAGTTTGAAAAAGAAAAATGTTTAATCTTGGTCTAACTTATCCACATTTGAACTAAAACTCCTA
Organism: Piliocolobus tephrosceles; assembly: GCF_002776525.5. Lineage (NCBI taxonomy): Eukaryota > Metazoa > Chordata > Mammalia > Primates > Cercopithecidae > Piliocolobus > Piliocolobus tephrosceles. The sequence continues at coordinate 5,421,081 of NC_045455.1, forward strand.
GGAGCACTCTACTTAGTACCCCAATAGTTAAAAGATTTCCCACTCTGGCTTGTGGAAACAGACATTATTCCTAGCTCTGGGTGCATTTCACTGATTTTTCACTATAATTCGAGTAGTTATTTTTCCCAGCCTCAGACATTTTCCTCATATGCATGGGTTGATTGAATTAAACGTGAAGGCTTGAGGAAGACCATCTGCAGATATCCCAAGTTGTCTCTCTGTGCAGCTGTCTCATCTCTGGCACTCGGCCTGTGAACTCCAGCTGACTTGGCATTCTCAGACTGTTAGCCAATCTCTTCATTTCCGTAGTCCACCCACATCCACCTGAGTTCCCCTTCCCTGTACTGTACTGCTGCATCTGGAAATTTTCCCTGGGCAGTAATCCCAGCAATATGGTTTAGCTGGGTCCCCACCCAAATCTCATCTTGGACTGTAGTTCCCATAATTCCCACGAGTTGTGGGAGGGACTTGGTGGGAAGTGATTGAATCATGGGGTTTACCTCCATGCTCTGTTCTCATGATAGTGAGTAAGTTCTCATGAGACCTGATGGTTTTATAAGGGGCATTTCCCCCATTTTGCTCTGCACTTCTCCTTGCAGCAACCATGCGAAGGAGGTGTTTCCTTCCCCTTTTGCCATGATTGTGTTTTCTCAGGCCTACCCAGCCCTGCAGAACTGTGAGTCAATTAAACCTTCATCCTTTATAAATTACCTAATCTCAGGTATGTCTTTATTAGCAGTGAGAGAACAAAGTAATACACTGGATAACCTGGGTAATCATAGGACTCATCTTGTTTGTTCCTCGTCTTTCAGGGATCACTGCACTTCACTGCTGATGTTCACCATCTTGAAAACAGCTGATATACAGATTTCATCTGGCTTTTCAGTTTTTTTAGACAATGAGTAAATTTGCTCTCTATAACTCTTTCATGGCCAGAAGTGAAAACCTTTGTTTATGTATTCTTTAATGCTATCATCAAATCACTTGTAAGAATTTATTTAAAAAATCACTAACCACCCATGGCTATTTCAAAGATATTAAGGGAAATAAGGGAAATTGGTTCAAACGTGAAAATTTCTTATAAAGCAAAATAAGCAAAGAAATTCATATATATGTATATATACATATGTGTAGTTTAAAAATAATTACTTCGGCCGGGCGCGGTGGCTCAAGCCTGTAATCCCAGCACTTTGGGAGGCCGAGACGGGCGGATCACGAGGTCAGGAGATCGAGACCATCCTGGCTAACACGGTGAAACCCCGTCTCTACTAAAAATACAAAAAACTAGCCGGGCGAGGTGGCGGGCGCCTGTAGTCCCAGCTACTTCGGAGGCTGAGGCAGGAGAATGGCGTAAACCCGGGAGGCGGAGCTTGCAGTGAGCTGAGATCCGGCCACTGCACTCCAGCCGGGCGACAGAGCAAGACTCCGTCTCAAAAAAATAATAATAATAATAATAATTACTTCAAGTGTATCTCTTATAAAAAGATTTTCAACAATCATCTTATAATCAGTTAAGAGGCATTCTAAATTTCAGTTCAAATAATCTGAAATTAATATTTTTCTTCATTGTAGATAACCACCCAAAGGTTAGACAATTTTGAATTTTTTTAATAAGTCATTTCAAAGACTGTGCCATATATGAGTAAGAGATAAAAGATACTTTCAAATTCTCTGAACCCCAAGGTTCAACATTTGTAAAGTTTCCATTTTCTCCTAAATGGTAAAAATTTCTCTTAGCTTCTTTACAAAAGTACTGGATACCACTTTACAGGCTTTACAGTCAGATACATGCTTTTTACCTTTTCAGTTTCACTCTGATTTTAAGCCATTTGTCTCTTTAATTTGTTTCATTACCATGGATACACTAATGTCATTTGTATATGCCAAGCTTATGGACAAGTAAGATGTGGTTTAGAAAACTTTAAATATTGTGGAGCAGTTATTGAGCCCACATATGTGGTGTGAAATCTATTTACAAATCTATGACTTGTTCATATTTACAATTTCATAAGCATAAGAATGATCTGGAATATTTTTGGTTTTAAAATATTCTTACTTTTTAGAGCATAATTGCTTCACTTTGATTTAAATATGTTTTATCTTTAATGTAATTACCAATTATCATTGTTCACTCACTCATATCAGTCTCTAGCATCAGTATAAAGCAATGACTAATGGTCTTGAAAACCCCTGAAGGAAAGAAGATTATGATTGTGCCCCGTACTCCAGCCTAGGAGACAGGGAAAGACTCTGTCTCTGAAAAGAAAGAGAGAGAGAATAGGTAGGTAGGTAGGTAGGTAGGTAGGAAGGAAGGAAGGAAGGAAGGAAGGAAGGAAGGAAGGAAGGAAGGAAGAGAGGGAGGGAGGGAAAGAAAGAGAAAGAGGAAAGAAGGAAAAGAAAATAAAAGAAAAAAGGGAAACATATTTCTGCTAAATTCTATTGTCGGAAGAATGTAATTTAGCAGTGCTACAAAATGTGTAATACTTTTACATAAAAATAAAAACTCTTTCAGCTGAATCAAAGGGTTAACGACTGAGCAGCTCTTCACTTTATCAAACACATGTCAGGTTACTTTCCTAGTGTGAGCATCCAACTTTTACGACCATGATATCCCCATGGTACTTTCATTACAGGCGGTCTGAAGTTAGGATGTGTTTCACACAGGCAGCACTGGCTCCTTTTCCTCCCCGGATCCTTGTTGTGTTCCACACACAAGTCTCCTGGGTCTTATTACTTTAGGCTTAGTCCCACGTAGGCTTTTTGGCTATAGGACTTTGATTCCAGTTTAATTACATCCCCAGTTGTCAGTAACTTTTCATAAAAGTAGACTTTTTACATCCTGATTTAAAATGAAATTCATTTCCCAAGCCTAAGTCTCTGAGCCCTGTCTTCATTTGTAGTAAAACTTCCTCCCTAGATCAATGCCGTCATATTGAAACTGATTCTGTCTCCAACATTATTCTGTCTGCTTAAGCTCTAACTCTCTGTGTGATCTCTGGTCTGACACTAGCACTTTAACTGTTTTTCTATTGCCAACTTAGACTAGACAGCAAGATGCTTTTCCATTTCTCATTAGTGCTGGCTGCATAGTTTTATAGGTATGGTTAGAAAACTAGGATGAGCATGCAGCTCTATTACAATTTCACAATTCTTGAGGATACATGGTAAATTGACTTTATCATTGCAATAAACACTTTCAGCCAGCTGAATCTGATGTATTTAATGATTTATATAATTATTATTATGCTTTGTACTAATTAGATCAGCAAGGTAAGTCATTGTTTTACATTGTTGTCATTAACAGTATTTTCTAGCTGGGTGCGGTGGCTCACACCTATAATCCCAGCACTTTGGGAGGCCAAGGCGGGCGGGTCACAAGGTCAGGAGATTGAGACCATCCTGGCTAACACGGTGAAACCCTGTCTCTACTAAAAATACAAAAAATTAGCTGGGCATGGTGGTGGGCACCTGTAGTCCCAGCTACCCAGGAGGCTGAGGCAGGAGAATGGCATGAACCCAGGAGGCAAAGCTTGCAGTGAGCTGAGATTGGGCCACTGCACTCCAGACTGGGTGACAGAGCAAGACTCTGTCTCAAAAAAAAAAAAAAACCCCAAAAACCCCCAGTGTTTTCTAACAACCAAAGCAGTTATTTTTCTGTTTTAAAAAAATCTTACATTTATAAACAAGTTAAATAAGATATATTTTTATAATAGCTGCAGTCTTATATTTAAAATTATCACCAGTAGACATTAAAATAAAAAGGTTTTCAATATTTTTCTTTTTTCTTTTTTTTTTTTTTGAGGTGAAGTTTCACTCTTGTTGCTCAGGCTCAAGTGCAATGGTGCGATATTGACTAACTGCAACCTCCACCTCCAGGGTTCAAGCGATTCTCCTGCCTCAGCGTCCTGAGTAGTTGGGATTACAGGCACTTACCATAATGCCTGGCTTATTTTTTGTACTTTTTTTAGTAGAGACAGGGTTTCACCATGTTGACCAAGCTGGTCTCAAACTCCTGACCTCAGGTGATCCACCTGCCTCGGCCTCCCAAAGTGCTGGGATTAGAGGTGTGAGCCACTGCACCCAACCAAAAGACAGATTAATAGGAGGAAAGGCATCTAAATTAGATTTTATGTTATACTATGTTATTTATTTATTGAGACAGAGTCTTGCTCTGTCACCCAGGCTGCAGTGCAGTGGCACAATCTTGGCCCATTTCAACCTCTGCCTCCTGGGTTCAAGTG
>NC_045455.1:5425721-5450294 GCF_002776525.5 Piliocolobus tephrosceles
AAACCCCCAGTGTTTTCTAACAACCAAAGCAGTTATTTTTCTGTTTTTAAAAAATCTTACATTTATAAACAAGTTAAATAAGATATATTTTTATAATAGCTGCAGTCTTATATTTAAAATTATCACCAGTAGACATTAAAATAAAAAGGTTTTCAATATTTTTCTTTTTTCTTTTTTTTTTTTTTTTGAGGTGAAGTTTCACTCTTGTTGCTCAGGCTCAAGTGCAATGGTGCGATATTGACTAACTGCAACCTCCACCTCCAGGGTTCAAGTGATTCTCCTGCCTCAGCGTCCTGAGTAGTTGGGATTACAGGCACCTACCATAATGCCTGGCTAATTTTTTGTACTTTTTTTAGTAGAGACAGGGTTTCACCATGTTGACCAAGCTGGTCTCAAACTCCTGACCTCAGGTGATCCACCTGCCTCGGCCTCCCAAAGTGCTGGGATTAGAGGTGTGAGCCACTGCACCCAACCAAAAGACAGATTAATAGGAGGAAAGGCATCTAAATTAGATTTTATGTTATACTATGTTATTTATTTATTGAGGCAGAGTCTTGCTCTGTCACCCAGGCTGCAGTGCAGTGGCACAATCTTGGCCCATTTCAACCTCTGCCTCCTGGGTTCAAGTGTTCTCCTGCCTCAGCCTCCACAGTAGCTGGGATTACAGACACCTGTCACCATGCCTGGCTGATATTCATTCATTCATTCATTCATTTGTTTGAGAGGGAGTCTCGCTCTGTCCCCCAGACTGGAGTGCAGCAGCACGATCTCGGCTCACTGCAACCTCCGCCGACCAGGTTCAAGCAATTCTCCTGCCTCAGCCTCCCAAGTAGCTGGAACTACAGGTGCATGCCACAACACCTGGCTAATTTTTATACTTTTAGTAGAGCCTGGGTTTCACCATGTTGGCCAGGCTGGTCTTGATCTCTTGACCTCGTGATCTGCCTGCCTCGGCCTCCCAAAGTGCTGGGATTACTAGTCTGAGCCACAACGCCTGGCTCTATTTATTCTTAAATATCGTGTCTTCTCCTGTCCCAAACCTACCTCTACCTTGATCTTAGAGTCTTAGATGATCATAGATGTGCATCTGCAAGCATCTACACAGTCTTCTCTCAAGCCCCCCAAACAGTGATCGACACTTAGGCTACTGTTCCTGGTCTCTGTGGTCATGTCATGTATCTCAGAAACTGTGGACGCCGAGAGGGCAGAAACAGCATGCTGGGAAATGACAGCATAATTGCCACGTGGCACAGATGGGAAGCTAAGGCTCCAGATAAAGGAGAGGCCACTCTGAGAACTGATTCCAAAACTAAGTATCTGCGGAGGGTCTGGGAGAAGTGAAGTGAGTGGATCATTTCAAGGCAGAAAAAGAAGTAAAGCCCCAGGACTGTCGTAGTCAGTTGTACACTTTTTGATTCTGCTTCCCCCTTATGGAGCCAGGAAAATAAAGAAGCAGGTTCAATGTCAGGCCAGGGCTTAAGTTTATCTTAAGAAAGAAGATCATCTTCTATTGGGAAAAAAATCTAACTTTTATATTATCTGAAATTTTTAGAAATAAATTCTTTCTTTATAGACATGAAAATATTTAAAGATAAAAATGCTTGAGAGAGGCGGAGCTGACCTAAGACACAGAATGAGTTTTTAGTCTGTTTAAATGATGATACAGTGTATTTTCCATTTGCTCGAAAGTCATGAGATACACTTAAGGGGAATGGAAGAGACAAGATACCATGCAAGGATGGAAGGAAGCCAAATAAAGAATGGAGATTCCCCAGACCAGCCTTTCTGATTTTATAATTTACTAGTTTATTCTCAGTCAAGAGAATAGAGCAAATAGAAGTTCCTCACGGAAACACTTCTACCCCTATGAATCTTGGAGGGCCACCTTCTGCCTGAAGACTGAGGCACCAGAAGGTGAATTACCAAGGAAGGTCAGATCCCTCTTCAGTCAGCCTACATCTTAAATGTGAATGCCAGTTTGCCACTTCGACTCCATTTATCTTAATGTTGAAATCTCTGCAATTAATCTTTTTGCTTTGTTTCAAATCAACTGCCTAAATGCATCACCTCTGGGCATTTTAGAAATTTCTTTGTACCAGAATATATTTGCCTAAAAAAATGAGTCGCCATTCAAATAAATCTCTAGAGGTCAAAGTGGTTTATGTTAGCCATTAAATTTTCATGTGGTTGTTCTTATTCCTGTGTTTTCAAAAAATTACTAAGAGTAAAAACAAAAATATCTTTGGTCTCTGAAAACACAATGTTCAAAACTGCAATTTTTAACAATGATATCTAGTCTTTCTAACAATATTGAGTACAATTTTTATATGTGATTATTACTTAACATGCTTAAATTTGGTTCCACCATAAAATGCATTTTAGAATCTTAAAATTTAAATTATACCTGTACATATATATCATATATACACAGATGTATAATGTACATTTCAAACAGAATTTGCTTATGAACAGCATTCCACAGTATCTACATGATAATACAAAGTGCAGTTGTCCTTTGTTATACACAGGATTAGTTCCAGGATCCCTGAGTACACCAAGGTCTGTCCATATGCAAGTCCCCACGTCAGCCATGTGAAACCTGTGTATCTGAAGAGTCTGCCCTTCATATAGGCGGGTTTTGTATCCCATGAATACTGTATTTTCAAGCTTCATTTGATTGCAAACTATCTGTGTATAAGTCGACCTACACAGTTCAAAACTTTTGTTGTTCAAAAAGCCGCTGTAGAAAGAGGTGAATAGATATAGAAATGAAAGCAAAAGATAAATAGAGGAGGCAGAACATTAAGATGAAAGAATTAATTGATACATAACATATGTATTGCAGTCTCAGGAAATGGTATCTATAATAAATGACTGATTTAAAATATAGTAAGCATAATGGCCACTAAATTTGGACCTCACAGTTGTTTCAGAAATGATCAACAGTAAAAGTAAGTGTAAACATATATCTAAACATTTGCATCTTTCACAAGATAAGAGTGTGCTACTTGCTGTGGCAATGGCACACTTTCTTTTCTTGTTATTTTGGTCTGCAAAAAAATATTTTCCAATGAAGCATTTTATTTACAGGCATACATAACCAGGTTGTCAAAGTGGCAGTGTTTACAGAATGATTGTAACTAATTTTACCTATCATGATACTCTGGTGTAGAAGATGTTAAACCCTTTAAGAAGTAATTAAACAGAAATAATTAACATTTGTAAATTGCTATATAGCTTAAAATAACTTCTATATAAAATAGTTCTTGTAATCGTAAAGTTCTTGGAAACCATTAATTTCATTACTTCAATTTCATGTTTGAGATTACTGAACATAGCTCTTTCCCAAATTCGGTGAGGGAAAGTTATAGGACTCAAATTCAGGTTTTGTGATTGCATATAATATTTTCATTTAACTCTCTTGAATTTGAGATGTTATATTTTTATCCAGAGCCTGTCATTTATGTTTTTAGTTTACATCGAAAAGTTTTTCTTCTGAATTTTGATCAGAGGTAAGTAGGTCTTAGCGCATTGAGACAGATATAACTAGTGTATTTGTCCATTATTACACTGCTATAAAGAACTTTCCTGAGACGGGGTAATTTATATAGGAAAGAGGTTTAATCAACTCATAGCTCCACATGGCTGGGGAGTCCTCAGGAAACTTACAGTCATGGCAGAAGGGGAAGCAGCCACCTTCTTCACAAGGCAGCGAGAGAGAGAAGAGCAAAGAAGAACTTCCAAACACTTATAAAAACCATCAGATCTCTTGAAAACTCACTAGAACAGCATGGGAGAAACTGCCCCCATGATTCAATCACCCCCCTCTCTCCACATGTGGGGATTACGGGTCCCCCCCTCGACATGTGAGGATTAGAATTTGAGATGAGGTTTGGGTGACAACACAGAGCCAAACCATATCATTCTGCCTTGAACCCTCCCAAATCTCAGGTCTTTTCACATTTGAAAACCAATCATGCCTTCCTAACAGTCTCCGCAAGTCTTAACTCATTTCAGCATTAACTCAAAAGCCCATAGTCCAAAGTCTCACCTGAGACGAGGCAAGTCCCTTCCACTTATGAGCATGTAAAATCAAAAGCAAGTTAGTTACTTCCTAGATGCAATGGGGGTACAGGCATTGGGTAAATGCTCCCATCTCAAAGGGAGAAATTGTCCAAAACAAAGGGGCTAGAGGCCCCATGTAAGAGCAAATTTCAGTGGCAGTCATTGAATCTTAGAGCTCCGAAATAATCTCCTTTGACTCCATGTCTCACATCCTGGGCGTGCTGATGCAAGGAGTGGACTCCCATGGCCTTGGGCAGCTCCTTCACAGGCTGGCATTGAGTGGTCGTGGCTTTTCCAGGTGCAGAGTGCATGCTATTGGTGGATCTACCATTTTGGGTACTGGAAGATGGTGACCTTCTTCTCACAGCTCCACTAAGCAGTGCCCCAGTAGGGATTTGGTGTGGGGGCCCCAGCCTCACATTTCCCTCCCACACTGCCCTTGCAGAGGTTCTCCATGAGGGCTCTTCCCCCGCAACAGACTTCTGCCTAGACATTCAGGCGTTTCCATACATTCTATGAAATCTAGGTGGAGGTTCCCAAACCTCAATTCTTGACTTCTGTGCACCTGCAGGCTCAACACCATGTGGAAGCTGCCAAGTCTTGCAGTTTGCACCCTCTGAAGAAATGGCTTGAGCTGTACATTGTCCCCTTTTGGCCATGGCTGGAGTTGGAGTGACTGGGACGCAGAGTACCAAGTCTCAAGGCTGCACACAGCAGCAGGGCCCTGGGCCTGGCCCATGAAACCATTTTCTCCTCCTAGGCCTCAGGCCTTTGATGGGAGGGGTTGCTACCAAGATCTCTGACATGCCCTGGAGACCTTTTCTCCATTGTCTCGGCTAGTAACATTCAGCTCCTTGTTACTTATGCATATTTCTGCAGCCTCCTTGAATTTCTCCCCAGAAATTTTTTTTTCTATCATTATCCTTAGGCTGCAAATTTTCCAAACTTTTATGCTCTTCTTCCTTTTAAAACATAAGTTCCGACTTCAGATCATCTTTCTTGAGTTCAAAGTTCCATAGATCTCTAGGGTAGGGGCACAATGCCATCAGTCTCTTTGCTCAAGCAAAACAAGAGTGACCTTTGCTCCAGTTCCCACGAAGTTCTTTATCTCCATTTGAGACCATCTCAACTTGAATTTTATTGTTTACATCATTACCAGCATTTCGGTCAAAGCCACTCAACAACTCTCTAGGAAGTTCCAAGCTGTCCCCTATCTGTCTCTTCTTTTCAAGCTGTTCCAACCTCTGCCTGTTTCTCAGTTCCAAAGTTGCTCCCACATTTTCAGGTTATCTTTTTTTTTTTTTTTCTGAGACAGAGTCTCGCTCTGTCGCCCAGGCTGGAGTGCAGTGGCCGGATCTCAGCTCACTGCAAGCTCCGCCTCCCAGGTTCACACCATTCTCCTGCCTCAGCCTCCCAAGTAGCTGAGACTACAGGCGCCCACCACCTTGCTCGGCTAGTTTTTTTGTATTTTTTAGTAGAGACGGGGTTTCACCATGTTAGCCAGGATGGTCTCTATCTCCTGACCTCGTGATCCGCCCGTCTCGGCCTCCCAAAGTGCTGGGATTACAGGCTTGAGCCACCGTGCCCGGCCCAGGTTATCTTTATAGCATTGCCCCACTCCTGGTACCAATTTATTGTATTAGTCCATTTTCACACTGCTATCAATAATTTTCCTGAGACTGGTAATTTATAAAGGAAAGAGGTTTAATTGATTCACAGTTCCACATGACTGGGGAGGTCTCAGGAAACTTAAAATCATGGTGGAACAGAAAGGAGGCACCTTCATCACAAGGCATCAGGAGAGAGAAGAGCAAAGCAGGAACTTCTAAATACTTATAAAACCATCAGATCTTGTAGGAAGATTTTATGAGGAAAAACAGCATGGGGGAAACCACTCCTGTGATCCAATCACCCCCCTCCAGGTTTGGGTGAGGACATAGAGCTAAACCATATCAACTAGTATATAAACTTTACTTAAGGAGCTCCCTTGAGTATGAAAAGTAAGTTGAGTTTCTTGCATTCACCAAGGTGACTTAAAAAATCATTTCTTATCCTTTCATGTGCATATAAATCACCTGGGGATTTTGTTAGATACAGATTCTGATTTGGCACCTGGGGGGTGGCACCAGGCACCAGCATCTCTCATTGCATTTTGCATAATGCCAAGTTGATCTCTGGAGCTTCTCCCTCTGTAGGTTTGTGCAGTTCTCAATTTCTTTTCAATTTACAGATTTCAGTATAAAGCGTTACCTTGGAGAATTTCACAGCAACCTTGTTTAGTGTGTGAGCTATGAATTGCTATTATTGATCTCATTTTACCAATAAAAGTGAGTCAAAGAGGTCAGTGAGTACTCAGAACCATTCAGCTGCTGGAAAGGCAATTACAAATTCACATTAATGGCTGGTTTTCTAATTTGAAAGTTCTTTCCACCATCTCACCACTGCCTTAGAAGAAGTGCTATGATACTTTATCTTGCACTATTATACCAGGACACTGTGCATCAGCAAATGCAGGAGTTGGCAAAGTGGTGCAGTTGTAACCCAGAAAGGCTCAGAAGTATCTCCTAGCTCCTACTACACAAGCTCCAGTTCATTTCCCTGCAAGACAAACCTGCAATGGCACAACGTGGCTGGGTGCTGCTTTCTGGATGTGGTCTCCCCTGTCAGCCCAAAAGTAAGTTAGATTTGTGCTAGGTCTTGGCTTATTGCTCTGAGCCCACGTCCCAGTTGATTGGCTGGAGGAGCAGCTGCTCTTCACGCATTGCATGCATTTCTTTCCTGTCACTCTTCATTTAGATTTCATTCAACTTCATCTGTTTCCTGGCTGCCATTTAACTACAATCTCAGTCCTTCTTTATCTCTTATCTAACTTTGATTTCATCTCCTTTTTCCTGTGTTAAAGTTATGTAAGAGGAGAATTTTCTATATGGTTACAAGAGTGGTAGAAAATATTTAATTATGTGTAGTTTCTTTGTGAAAGAAATGCAATTTGTCAGGGTTTTAAAAATGTGTTTGTTCTTTAATCTTCTGTTTTTGAGTTTTACCACTGTGGTCATTTTTTTTTTTTTTTTTTTTTTTAGAAAATTGCCTTCATCATGGTAGGAAGAATATTTTATATTTGGCTGATTGACTCTTCAGTCAAAAAACTGCCCTTCAGGGTGCCATCCTCACACTGCATGCCCATAAATGTTGAAAGATGGTAATGATGGTGAAAGTACTATTTCATGATAAGCTGAAAAGGTGTGACTGGCAACTGTCAGCAGAAGAAACACTGTAAATCTTAGTGAGAAAAATTGCAATGATATTCAATGATAGCAAGGTGGTATTTCAGTGCAGAGCAGTAAAGCTCTTCTCAAACGCCCACACTGGAAATCTGGTGAGTATCACTTGATGTCCATAAGTAATGTAATTAAAGAAACACAGCTTACAAAAAAGGTCTGTCCTCATCAAAGAAGATTTATACAGAAATACATGTACTACAAAAACTGTCTTTTATTTCCTCAGCTATTTGTTCATCTGATCAGAAAGTATAATGGCCATTGAAGGTACAAAAAAAGATAACAAAATTCCCTGTCCAAAATATAATCTTATTAAAATTGTGAACTATATAGTTTATAAATATATATACACATACACACACATTGACATGGTTTGGATTTTTGTCCCCTCCAAATCTCAGGTTGAAATATCATCCTCAGTGTTGGAAGTGGGGCTGGGTGGGATGTGTTTGGGTCACCAGTGCAGATCATTCATAAATGGTTTGGTGTCCTCACCACAGTAATGAGTTCACATAACAGCTAGTTGTTTAAAAGAGCCTGACATCTCTCTTGCTCCGTCTTCTGTCATGGGATGTGCCTGCTCTCTCTTCACATTCCACCGTGACTGGAAGCTTCCTGAGGTTCTCATGCTATTTCTTGTACAGCCTGAAGAATTGTGAGCCAAATAAACCTCATTTCTTTAAAAATTACTCAGTCGTAGGTATTCCTGGATAGCAATGCAAATGGACTAACACAGAAAATTGCTACCAAAAAGTGAGGTGTTGCTCTGAAGATACCTGAAGATGTGGACACGGTTTGGAACTGGGTAACATGCAGAGTTTGGAAGAGTATTCAGGTCTCAGAAGAAAACAGGAAGATGAAGGAAAGTTTGTAATTTCTTCGAGACTGGTTAAGTGGTTGTGATCAGAATGCTTTCTTTTAGCCAATTTCTCCCTTTTGGAATGGAAATTTTTACCCAGTGCATGTACCATCATTGTATCACAAACGTTAATAACTTTTCTTTTTATCTTACAGGTGCATAGGTGAAGGAAACTTGCCTGGGGTCTCAGATGAGACTTCAGACTTTCGAGTGCATGCTGGAATAAGTTAAGACTTTTGGTGATTATTTGGAAGTGATGATCATACTTTGTAAAATGAGAAGAACAGGAGATTTGGGGTGCCAGGGACAGAATGATACGGTTTGTATATTTGTCCTCTCCAAATCTCATGTGATATGATCCCCAGGGATGGAGGTGGGGCCTGGTGGGATGTGTTTGGGTCATGGCTGTGAATCCCTCATGAATGATTTGGTGCCTTCACTGTAATAATGAGTTCATGTGAGAGACGGTTGTTTAAAATAGCCTGGCATCTCTCTTGCTGTCTTTCTTGCTGTGTGATGTGCCTCTTCCTGCTTCACCTTCCACCATGATTGGAAGCTTCCCAAGGCCTTCACCACACGCAGATGCTGCTACCATGCTTCTTGTACAGCCTACATAGCTATGAAGCAAATAAACCTCATTTTTAACTAAACTACCCATCTCAGGTATTCCTTTATAGCAATGCAAACACACCAACATACACACATATATAAACGTATGTAATAGAGCAATATTTATAGTTACACATATATAGCCACAGATATGTTTTAAAATATAGGTTTATCAATATTCAGCTATGGTGATACCAACAGATCAGGAGATGACTACAGCTATGAGCAACGTAATGTTTTCATCAATGAAGGATCTCATAAAAATGGTGGTCCCATGAGATTTAATACCATATTTTTCTTGTACCTTTTTTATTAATATGTTTAGACACACAAAAACTTACTATTATGTTATAGTTTCCTACAGCATTTAGTATAGTAACATGTTGTGTAAGTTTGTAGCCTAGGGGCGATAAGTTGTGTACCTCATGGCTTAGGTGTAGTAAGTTATACTATCTAGGTTTGTTCAGGCACACTCTATGATGTTCACACAATGACAAAATCGCGTAATAATGCATTTAAAAAAAGAACTCCCTTTGTTAAATGATGCATGACTGCATGATTTGTATTTACAGATCCCAAGAGGAGCGGCACATCACGTAGGGGCACACAAGGAAGCACCAGGTTCAGACAGGGGAGAGGGGGCAAGGAGAAAACACAGGAAAAGCCCTTTATTGTGGTTTCTGCAGAAAGGTATGGCTGAGATGGAGGAAACAGGTTTAGGATATAATTTCAGCAGGCTCTTGGGTATAGGGGCTGTCCCTAACTGTCTGGCACTTGGCCCTGAGGTGCCTAGGGCAGGGGGCTAGAGGCATGGTGTCTGAGAGCCCAACAAAAGAGATAGGTGGGGTGTAGACTCTGAATTGGCTGTTTTGCATATGGAAAGCTGCTCTCAGATCAGTCTGTTACTATCTCCAGCAGGTGACTACTCCTGAGAGAGGCAGTCTTTCTAGGGCTGCAGGACCCCAAGATGTCAAAGAAATAAAAACATAGAAAATAAAAAGGCATGCTTATTACCGTATAAATTCAAGCATTTATGTAAAAGGTTATTTTATCGTATATAACCACAATATGTGTTTCAAAATTACAATTAGAAAGCATTTTCACAAATAACTTTTCTCTTGATCAATGCAAATTCCTACAATGAAGATAGAGATGCATAATCCTCATTTTACAAAATAAAGAAACAATATCTTTTGTTAAATGTAATTCTCCTCATGTTTACTATATTAATCCGTTTTCACGCTGCTGATAAAGACATACCCGAGACTGGGCAATTTACAAAAGAAAGAGGTTTATTGGACGTTCAGTTCCATATGGCTGGGCAGGCCTCACAATAATGGTGGAAGGTGAAAGCCAGGTCTCACATGGCAGCAGACAAGAGAAGAGCTTGTGCAGGGAAATTTCCATTTTTAAAACCACCAGATCTCATGAGACTTACTCACTAGCATGAAAACAGCCCAGGGAAGACCCGCCCCCATGATTCAATTACCTGCCAACAGGTTCCTCCCACAGCACATGGGAATTCGAGATGAGATTTAGGTGGGGACTCAGCCAAACCATATCACACTAGTACATTACAAATGGGTTAAGCATTCTACTGTTAAAAATAAATAATAACAACTAGTATAGCAGAGGGTAACTTTCTACATAATATTTGGTTGAAAGGCTTCTTAAGATAACCACTGTTTTAGTTATCTATTGATGTACAATAAGTTGCTTCCAAATTTAGCAACATAAAATAATAAATATGTATTATCTGTTTCTATAGGTCAGGAACTGGGAGGGGCTTAGCTTGGTGGTTCTGAATTGTGTTCCTCAGGGTCCTATTGAAGCCTTCTTATAATACCTCAAAGGCAGAAGCATAAAGGAAATGTGAACTTCTCAAAGTGCTACTTAGAACACTTATGCATCCGCGGGTTTTAAAACTGTAGGACACTTAACAGACTAAAAAAATAAAACATTTAGCGAGGAACTGGTTAGTACTCTAAATATGCAAAGAGCCCTTAAAAATCAATTTAAGAAAAATAATTAAATTTTTAAAAAGAGTTTCCAGGAGACTAAGGGCCAACTGAGAAAAAAAGAAATTCACATTTCTTCCAATCATACAGAAAAAGTATTCAACTCCACTAGCAGTTAAAGAAATGCAAATTAGAAAGTGAGAATATATGTTCAAATATCATGTAGGTAAAAATTAAAAAGAATTATAGCCACCAGAGAAGACAAGGGTGTCCACAAACACTGCTAATAGGAATAAAAATTGGTATAGCTTTTCTAGAAACAAGTTGCCAACAAGTATGACACGCTTTAGAAAACGTCCAGACTTCAGAAATTGTCATTCAAGACATCTAGAATAACAAGACATCAAATATAGATGTAAATTTAGTCACAAAGATATTTATCACAGAATTATTAAAATAATAATTTTATTTTAAATTATTTTATTTATCATAGAATTATTATTTATATCAGCAAAAAAATGGAAACATTGAAAATATCAAACATTAGAGGAATTATAGGATATCCCTCTGTAAATAGAAAAATGTCAGTCTCTCCACCTCTTACCCCCCGGTAACTAAATAAGAGGAGAAAATGGAAAGTTTTTCTTCTAAGAGAATCAAAAGGCCAGAACTCAGCTCAAGGACAGACACTCCTGAAAGCCACACTGTTTTCTAGAAGTAACAGAAAAATTCAGTTTAGCTCTGGAGAAGAAGGGGCAGAAAAGTGAACAAACATGCAGGAAAGGAGGAGCAGGGGAAAGAGGGAAACACGTGCTGAGAGCAAAGTATAAGATAGAAGCCTCTAAAAAATTCCTCAACCAAAAAATGGATTGAGTGATGTCTAATGCTAGTTTTTAGATTATTTGCATTGCAGCAAAGTAAACCCCTTCTTCTCGCCAAACCTTCAGTCACACACACAGATGTCTTCTGTGATGTTTATTAAGGAAATTACCCAAAATTCCTATCTAGGTCAGTCTGGTACAGACAAGGAAATTTTATGTGAGATAGTAAGAAGATTCTAAGAGAAAACTAATTTAATGGAAGCCTGAACACAGAGCCATGATTGATGGTGAGAAAAATAACATCTCCAGTAATTTATAGAAATCCTAGTGAGGGCACTGAACTTTCTACAGTCTATTATATGGAGGATTTTGAGGCAATCTTATCTACAGCTTAGGAAGTAGGGTGACCCCAATTGCTATTTCAATTGTTCAAATCATCGAATTCTACACAGCCCTTATCAATTAAGTTTGAAAAGAATGTGTAATGGCAGTGAAGGCTGGACAAGCTTATATTGTTTAGTGAAAAAGCAAATGTAGAATTGTATAGCTAGTATTGAAATCTAATCATATACACATTTTTATAATTGAAAAGATTTATAGTGCATACAACAATGCTAATAGTAGCTATCTGCGGTGGTGAGTACAAAAGTGAATTTTTATCATCTTGATTTCATACGAGAAAAATCAGTGCTTTATTTCTGAGGAATTAGATGCATAAACCCTTGGTAGGGTGGTCTGTGTGTTTACGTATTTTAGGTCAGGCTCGCAAGCATCAAAGCGCGGATGCTTGTTTGAGTGATTAGTAGCTCTCCACAGAGGAGGAGAGCCACTCTTCACAGTGCGAGGAGAAAGTCTCTGCCAGAATGTTTAGATATTGCAGGCATATGATGATGCTCCCAAGTTTCCTTTAAAACTGTTTCTTACATGGCTGTTAAAATTTAAGCCAGAAAATGTGGTTTACAAATTGAATGCACACTCGTGTTTAGGTGAAACTTTTTTTTTCCCCCTGTGAATAGTAATTTACAAACATAGTGGGGGCCCGGCGGGGTGGCTCATGCCGGCAGTCCCAGCACTTTGGGTGGGTGGATCACTTGAGGTCGGGAGTTCGAGACCAGCCTGGTCAACACGGTGAAGCCCCATCTCTACTAAAAATACAAAAATTGGCCGGGCATTGTGGCCCATGCCCGTAATCCCAACTACTTGGGAGGCTGAGGGAGGAGACTTGGCTGAGCCTGGAGGTGGTGGTTGCCAGGAGGCAAGATCTTGCTATGGCACTCTAGCCTGGGCAACAAGAGTGCAACGGTGTTTAAAAAAAAAAAAAAAAATTAAATTAAATTAAACAAACAAACAAAATAGTGGGACGTCTGGAGATGGGAACTCTTCTTCAAGACTCAATCTGTTCCATGATGTCTGTTATCTAACATTGTGAGAACAGTTCCCTGGCTAATCTAATATTGTGTTTAATAAACTACACTAATATGTTAACAGCAACTTAAATACTATGATTTAATTCTACTTTTGTTTAGTGATAAGTGTTTATCTCAGACCTACTTCTTAGTTACCAGTTTGTCCAAGGCTGCTTTCTGTCATCCTCTAGTCTTACCCATCAAAAATAGGGAAACTCTATTTTTCCCACTTGTTTAGGCCAAAAACCTTGGAGCCAACCTAGGGCATTTTCTTTTTTGCACAGATAATCCATGAGCAGATTCGACTGGGTCTACCTGCAAATTACACACCAAGTCCGAGAACTTATCACCTCCACTGCTGTTATCTCGGATCAAGTCATCATCATCTAGGAACCGGGCTGTTAGATTAGCCCTTGCACTGGAATTTCTGCACTTTCGCCCTCATGACTGTACTTTTTTTACACAGTAGCTAGAATTATCCTTTTAAAATCTCAGTGAGGGCTTGTTTCCCATTTTCTCCGATGTTTCCTGCCTATTTTGAGCCGTTCATGAGCATCGCTGGACCTCCTCATGCTCATCACCTCCTTCGCTGGTCTCCCTGCGGTCCCTTGAGCTCTCCCTCTGCCCTTCCTCCATATGCACAAGGTTTATCTCCTCACTCCCACTGGGTCCGTCTCCAAATGCCACTTACCAAAGAGGCCTTCCTGCCCGTGTACTAAAACAGCATTCCGTGCTCAGTGTTTCTCCTTTTCCCTGCTGTATTATTTCAAGACGAGTATCCTCACCTGGTATATTATCCATTAACTCTTTGGATTTCCATCTCCCACAAGAGAAAGCAGCTCCATAAAAGCAGGAACATGGCTCCTTTTGTTCATTGCTATGGCCCCTGTGGCTGGTGCTCCTAATAGTTGCTCAATTATTTTTTGAATGAATGAGTCATGGAGCCAAGGACTTTCCCTTTCATTCACTTCACTATCATGAAAGAGCTCTTCCTGAAAATTAAAGGCTACTCTCCAATTTCCCGAAAATTTTAAAACATTTTAGTGCCATCACCACCACACATCTGTAGGGAATATAGAAAAGACCTTATTTCCCTTTACATCATCAGTTTTTGGAAGGATTAAAAGTGAAGCTCAAAACATAAGCTCAAAGTGTAAGCAAAATGTGACTCTCACCCCTACCCATAATTGATACTGGATGATTTTCAGCCTAAAGTTTCAATGTTTTCTGAAAACTGTCAGCTTCTAACTTAATACAACTACTTTTTTTCATTGTAGTACTTTGTAATCTAAATAATACCTTGACCCTATTTTTTTTTCTCATGGGATACAAAAGTGCTCAAGATTAGACGAGGCTTAATTTCAAAATCTGTTTTATCATGCCTAATGTTCTCCTCTCCTTCCAATGTGAATGGAAAAGGGAATAGAAAGACAGTCACAGAAGTGTAAAGCTCTTCAGCAAATATTGCTATTAACTACTATTTACACCTGGTATAATAAAATATCACTTACAGATTTAATATTAATAGATGGTGGGCTTCATTCTGTTTTTCCACTTTGTAACTGTGTGGCCTTGATGATATCATTGAACTTCTCTGAGTCTCATTTTCCTCATTTGTAAATTTGCAACATTATAGCAGTAAAAATATGGGTTTGGGCCAGGGAGGTTATGAAGACCAAATGATACAACAGAGGAATTCTTTTAAAAGTAGAAAGTAAAATTTTATTGTGTATAGGATTACATGCATACTTTTACTTTGAGAGGATTTTAAAAGTACCTTTTCTGTATTAAAAATGTATATATTTATTATATTGTATTTTATATATTATATTATATTATATTATATCATATCATATCTAAATTACTAAAAGCCCCAGTTTGGGGATACACCAGCACCCCAAAGCACAAAGCTTGGCAAATAGAGCTTACCTGTCCAACTCCCTGAGATGCAAGACACCCCCATGTAGGGCACAACCTCTGCAATTTGACGGGAATCCCGGTGGCTAGATGGAGCAGACGCCTCTTGAGAATGCTCCTACCCTTTTTTCAAATTTAATTTTACTTTGGATTCAGGGGGTCCTTGTGCATATTCATCATGTGGATATATCGCATACTGAGGGGGACTGGGCGTCTATTGTAGCCGTTATTCAAATAGTACACATTGTACCTCATAGGTTATTTGTCAACTCTCACCCCTGCCCGCTACGCTCCCTCTTTCTGGAGACCCTAGTGTCTATTATTTTCATCTTTATGTCCGTGTGTACATACTGTTTAGCTCCCACTTACAAGTGAGAACAGGTGGTATTTAGTTTTCTGTTTCAGACTTATTTTACTTAAGATAACGTCCTCGGCCGGGCGCGGTGGCTCAAGCCTGTAATCCCAGCACTTTGGGAGGCCGAGACGGGCGGATCACAAGGTCAGGAGATCGAGACCATCCTGGCTAACACGGTGAAACCCCGTCTCTACTAAAATACAAAAAATTAGCCGGGCGCGGTGGCGGGCGCCTGTAGTCCCAGCTACTCGGGAGGCTGAGGCAGGAGAATGGCCTGAACCCAGGAGGCGGAGCTTGCAGTGAGCTGAGATCCGGCCACTGCACTCCAGCCTGGGCGACAGAGCGAGACTCCGTCTCAAAAAAAAAAAAAAAAAAAAAAAAAAGATAACGTCCTCTACCTCCATCCACCTGCTGAAAAAGACACAATTTTATTGTTTTTGTGGGTGCATTATATTTGTGGTGTATAGATGCCACATTTTCTTCATCCAGTCCACCATTGATAGACATGTAGGCTTGTTCTCTGATTTTGCTATTATGAATAGTGCTGTGATGAACACACAGGTACAGGTATCTTTTTTCACATAGGGATTTATTTTCCTTTGGCTGGATACCCAGTAATGGCATTGCTGGCTTGAATGGTAGTTCTGATGTTAGTTCTTTGAGAACTCTCCATATTGCCTTTCCATCCTGTGTCTTTCTGAGACTGTTACCTTGTTCTCTACTGGAGAATCTGTTCCATCTTGCCTTTTCTGTGACCTTGCTCCATGAAGGTCTCTGTCTCTTCTACTTCTTTTCCACTTGCCATTTTCTGTCTGCCTGTAAATATGCTCAAATATGTCCCATGAGATTGTCTTCCAGTCTCTGGCCACCACTCCTAAGTTACCATTGTATGCCATTTTTACTCTTTGGAAACTAAACTCTGTATATCTCCTACCTCATTTTCTGTGCATTCCTCAAGCAATTGAAATATGGTTTCATCTCTCCCACATTATTAAAATGTCACTTTCCAAGGTCACCAATAATCTCTAAATTGCCAAATCCAAGAAATGCTTTTTCTGCTTATTTTATGTGATGTTCAACAGACCAGTGAGCCCTTCTGCCTCTGAAGATTTCTTTCCCCTTGTTCTTGATAACAGCTCCATTTCCTGGTTCCCATGTTAGGGCACAGTGAGAAGGTAGCTGTTTGCAAGCCAGGCAAGAGAGCCCCACCAGGAACCAAGTTTTCCAGAACCTTAATCTTAGACTTCTCGCTTCCAGAACTGTGATAAAATAAGTTTCTGTTATTTAAGCCACATAGTCTGTGACATTTTGTTATGGCAGCCCTAGCAGATGAATACAACGAGGCAAACATACCAAGCAAAGTAAGCTATAATTTAATAGTGTCTTTTGTTAATTAACCATCTTGAGTACAGAAAGCATTCTAAACTGTTCTCAGCAATGCTCTCAGTGGACATCTGGGGACTCCATGGGGTGAAAGGGTTAAGTAATGTTTAACCAGTATGTATACTTAGTTCTTTTTATCATTCTGAGACTTATTAGCACTCTGAGTATCAATCCACTAAGAATGAATAATACCTTGAATGACATCAGCTTCCGCCAACATGTAAGAGGTTACTATGGTAATGGGGAAAGTTTTTCAGAGCACAGAACAAGTACCATGCTTGATATATTAGTCAGCCAGGGAAAGCAGTCACATATAAGCTACAGCATTCATTCAATGAATAGTCATTTATACAGCATGCATGTTAGTAATTCCACTGTGTTTTTCTGAAAATCAAAACTTTGGCAGTTGTATTGAGATTCTTGGCAGATTTACAAAAGTGTTAGCACTCATTTTCAGAGCCTCGCTTTTTGGTTTTTTTATTCGTTCTTTCTTGGAACCCATATTTTCAACAGGTTCACAGGATTTCTGGCCTAAACACCAAAGTGAAAGTTCCCTGCTAGGGTTCAACTCCACTTCATGTTCAGTTTCACTGAAAAATCAGCACATTTTCTTTTCATTTTCATTTATATTAAAAGCAGCACATTTTCATTTATAAATTTGTTAGTTATTAATTATATTTGGCTGAAAGCACAATGTTTGATTGCACAGCCATTTTCTCTACATATTTTCTTAAGATTTTAAATGTAAACAATTAAAATGATTTGGCTCCCACTAATTATTAAGTTATTTATAACCACTCTTTCAAAAACTACTGTGAAACAAAATAACGAAAGACTATTAAAGATAAAATGGCCAATCTGGTCTTATATGGTGAGATGTAGACTTTATCTCAATATGGAGAAGAGGATCAATTACTTACCTGTGAGCAAATTACTTGAAAAGGGAAATAATTGCCGAGAACCAGAACCAAAATAGGTTCTCTAAAATCAAGGTAACCCAAACTGGCGATAATTCCTTTCTTCATAATGTGATATGGATAGTGCAGACCAAAACTGTATAGCGTACATTCATTTTAGCAAGGTATTTTTTCAGCAAAGCATTTAAGTCTCTCATATGAGTTTTACGAATGAAACTCCCAAGTCCTAGTTTGGTAGGAATTTCTGGCTCTGTGATGCTTGCAGCAGGTTAAACCCAAGCTTTCCAGGGCCCAAGACACACATGGGGTCTCTAGTAAGAAGACCAGAGTGTTGATAATGCCCACGATGATGTGTGGCAACAGAGAATCAGATCTGCAGAACCCAAGGAGGACCTACTCAAAGGTTTTCTGATTTCTCTAGAAGGCCGCGATGTCTGGAGGGAGTCAGTCTATTCCCTTTCCATCTTATTGCTGTGGACTTGGCTATTACTCAAAACTTGGGAGAATGTAGAATCTTCTATTTTTCCACCACACTCTAATGGTTCAGTGAAGGAAAGTGAACTAGAAAGCCATAAATCGATGCTTCTGAGTGGTTTCAGAAGTATCTCTATTAATATGGATATTACTGGATTAGAAGAAAGGGTCATATATCATATTTTCTTTAGAAATTTATTCAGTTTGCAGCCGGGTATGGTGCCTGTAATCCCAGCACTTTGGGAGGCTGAGGCAGATGGATTACCTGAGGTCAGGAGGTTGAGACCAGCCTGGCCAACAAGGTGAAACCCCGTCTCCACCAAAAATACAAAAATTAGCTGGGTGTGGTGGTGCACACCTGTAATCCCAGCTACTCAGGAGGCTGAGACAGGAGAATTGCTTCAACCCAGGAGGCGGAGATTGCAGTGAGCCAAGATCATGCCACTTCACTCCAGCCTGGGCAACAGAGCAAGTCTCCTTCAAGAAAAGAGGAGAGGGGAGGGGAAGGGAGGGGGAAATTTATTCAGTTTACAATTAACCAATTGAAACATTTTTGTGAGGAATGAGGAAAGGCCGTAATCTTTACACTTTAGTCACACACACACAAACACACACACCCACACACACACAGAGTATATTTAATGTAAGAACTCATACAACTACATATTTGGAGTTACCCATTTTTTAAAAAATCAAGATGTAATGACTTTTCTAAACTTAAGATCAACTTGCTGGATTAGTCAGGCCCCATCTTCTCTCCAGATAATATACTACAATTCAATGCAGTTTTATACTTAATGATAATTTAATTTTAATGTGGAACAATTTAAAAGGTCTTCAGTGACCCACTTACCATGATTCTAGTTTCACAATGATAGAGCTTCATTATTTCACATTTGTACACAAACATCATTTGGGAGGAGGGTGCAATTTGTTTTACTTGATGAAAACCAATTCAGTTCAGTAATATTTTAAAGAGATAATCAATAATGTATGATAAAGACCCACCGTATATATTTTTTACCTTTCAAAATACTTAACTATATTCAGCTCAGAGTGAAAATAAATAGTAATGCCTTTCAGCAAAGCCAAACCACAAAGCCTAGTTACAGCTCAAGGGTCCACGGGAAAGCTCAAAGTTGGTTAGTGTCACTTCCACTTAGTATCATAATCAAATGTGTTAATTCACAGTGCAAAGGACCCCGGAAGATCTCGAATATATGGTGCCATGTGTGGGCTTCCCCGTGGCTCCCTCCTTCCTGACAAATTCCTTCCTGATGCCCTGGGGAATCCCCCAGTCCTGAATGAGGCGGGTACTGCAGGCGCCACTGCTTTTTATCCAGGGACATTTAAGACAGACGGCAGCTAGTCTAGCACCCACTGCCTTCCTGCTCGCCTCATTGGCACAACCTATTTACTTCTGAGTTTCCTTTCTCACTGTGCCTTCAGTCCTTTCTTTCATTGTCAGAGAAAAGGGCCTGGGTGTGACCTGTAATAGGCATAACACTCAAAAGAAATACCTCAAACCACGATTAATGTTAAAACCAAGAAATAAGTTAAACTACTAGTCATGAAGCTGTCAGAATATATCTAAAACGCAGACACTACACAAAATAAATTGAGAGCCAGAAGAAAAGCTTTGCATGAGATTTCCAACTTTCTTTGGGAAGAAGAGTAAGGTAGCACAAGGGTTCGATAAATGTCATAATGCTCCTGAGATAGTTTAAGCAGATGAATATCCCAAATTAACACATGTTAAAGTTTTGGTAAGTGTGTGCCTTCGGCTGCAATGTACTGGTTAGGGACATGCGCTGTGGCTCTACATTTACAGTATCAAAGGTCAGTGTGTTCTGGTACACGTGGCTGAAATCATCTGTGCTTCAGTTTGCTCATCTATAAAATGGGCAAAAGAATAGCAACTTAATATTTCGTAAATTTTTTAAGAGAGTCAAACGAATTAATAAATGTAAAGCCCTCAGAGCATGCCTGTGAAAGTTAAATATGGAAACTAGTATTGTTATGATTATTGCTGGATTCCTAGACATTACAAAATGATCCTTTAACCTCCATAAATTAATGCTAAATTCTACTGCTGTTTATCCAGTACAGAAATCATTGTGATTGTCACTGAGATAGTTTCTCTTTTCTTAGCTCTTTCTTTTTGAAATACACATTAAGTGAAAACAACTCACTTAGTCTCCTCACTGTGAGTCCTGGCTGCTGTAGTGTCTAGCGGGAGAAGAGGTAAAATGGCTGAGTAGTTTTAGGTTTGGGAACATTCTGATGCAAGAGAATGGAGACCAGCAATGAGTTGGATGATCCTAAAAGCAAATGCTAAGAATAGGTCCTAAAGATAGCTCAGCTCATGTGCTCTTTGATCATCTAGTCAGCTCTCAAGATCAATGGTAGCCTTGAGAGGGAGAAAGGGGAAAGCGAGGGAGAAAGGGGAAAGCGAGGGACAAAGGGGAAAGCGAGGGACAAAGGGGAAAGCGAGGGAGAAAGGGGAAAGCGAGGGAGAAAGGGGAAAGTGAGGGAGAAAGGGGAAAGTGAGGGAGAAAGGGGAAAACAAGGGGGAGGGGGAAAACAAGGGGGAGGGGGAAGCAAGAAAGCAATAAAAGGAAAGAAGGGAGAAAGAGAGCAATAAAGGAAGGAAGGGAGAGAGAAAGAGTGAGAGAAAGAACAGGATGAGAAAAGAAAGCTTAACATTATCAACACAGACCTGCTTTGGATAGGTTGGTCGGGGAAGGCCTGCTATATTTGAAATTGGATTATGAAATAAATCTTACATTTCTAATGAGGAAGATAAATTTAATTTGAATGGTCTAGTTTTGATTTATAGAAATAGTTTTCAAACATCAGTAATTCCCACAGTCTCCAAAACAGAATCAAAACAGACTTTAAAATAGGTCTTTGTTTTGCCTATTTCTGCTCAGAATGCTTCATTAAAAGACATATAAAAGAAACCCCATCCTCCCACTTAAATCCTAAAGAAGCACTGACTTACTCTCTGTTGGTGATGTGTTGTATATGGTATTCATGAGAATAAAAGTATTCATTTGAATAAAAGATTTAACAACCCTAACCTGGGCCCATAGTTATAACCTTACCTGTCAATAATTTGGGTCCCTGCGTTAGTTGGTTTGCAATGCTATAAAACCAGAGACTGGGTAATTTGTAAAGAAAAGAGGTTTATTGGGCTTACACGTCTGCAAGCTGTACAATAGGCATGGTGCTGGCATCTGCTTCTGGTGAGGGCCTCAGGAAGCTTTCAATCATGGTGAAAGGTGAAGGGAGGTGATACAGTTTGGCTGTTTCCCCACCCAAATCTCATCTTGAGTTCCCAATTGTTGTGGGAGGAACCCAGTGGGAGGTAATTGAATCATGGGGGCATGTCTTTCCTATGCTGTTCTCATGAGAGTCTCACGAGATCTGCTGGTTATTATAAAGGGGAGTTTTCCTGCACAAGCTCTCTTTGCTTGCTGCCATCCATGTAAGACATGACTTGCTCCTACTTGCCTTCCACCATGATTGTGAGGCTTCCCCAGCCACATGGAACTCTAAGTTCAATTAATCCTCTTTTCTTTGTAAATTGCCTGGTCTTGGGTATCTCTTTATCAGCAGTATGAAAATGGGCTAATACAGGGGGCATTGCCCATGGTGAAAAGGAGCAAGAGAGAAGGAAGGAGGTGCCAGTTTCTTTTCAACAATCAGCTCTCTCCTGAACTAATAGAGTGAGAACTCACTCATTATTGCAAGAATAGCAACAAGCCATTCATGAGGGATCCACCCCCATGATCAAAACACCTCCCATTAAGACCCCACCTTCAATACTGGGGATCACAATTCAACATGAGACTTGGAGGAGACAAATATCCAAGCCATATGAATGTCTAAATACTTTCTATGGACATATCAGAGAAGCTTGTCCAGCTAGTGATAAAGGAGGATAGCAGCTCCATTTCTCCTGCTTCCAAGCGTGTGCATCTGCTCTTTCTTATAAACGTG
Source organism: Piliocolobus tephrosceles (assembly GCF_002776525.5). Classification (NCBI taxonomy): domain Eukaryota; kingdom Metazoa; phylum Chordata; class Mammalia; order Primates; family Cercopithecidae; genus Piliocolobus; species Piliocolobus tephrosceles. The sequence goes on from NC_045455.1 coordinate 5,447,769, forward strand.
AGTCCAGAAATGTTCTATTTATTTGGCATACTTTCTGTTAACAATTAAATGTGTGTGCTGAGGAATAATTTTGGAAGTTAAAATACTTGATCACTGCTTGAGATCCAGAAAATTTAAAAAATTTATATTCTGGAACAAAAGTAGCACCAGGCTGCTTTTCAGATACTTTTATATGGCGAGCTGTATGCCCAGGCTACTTCCTAAATTGGGATTCTTTATCTCCCATGTAGTATACAATAGTTCATCATTTCCTTCTCTATTATTATAAAGGCAATGCATGCATAGTATGGAAAATTTGAAGGAAAAAATATTAAAAATATAAGTTATCTCTATCTCTACCACCCAGAAATCATTATAAACATTTTGGCATATATTTTTCAAATGATTCTCTTATAAAATTAAAGACATATTGCTTCTACAAGATATGTTTGTTTACACTATAAAATATAATCATAAGAATTTTCCTGTGTCTTTAAATATTCTCCAAGAAAGTCACTTTTAATAGTTTAATAGTTTTAAAGTAAAAAAACTGGCTATAGAATATTCCATCACATAAATGTACCAAAACTTATATTTAACCACTGCTCTATTGTTTGACATTTTTGCTGTTTTCAAGTTTTTAAATAGAACTGGGATTGACGTCATTGCACATAAAGTTTTTGTGTATCACTAATGATCTCCTTAGGATAAACTGTAAGTGTGATTATTGAGTTAAAACACATGAAAGTTTTAAATGCATTTTATATGTCTAGCCAACATTTTTTATATATAAAGGTTTTCTCAAGTCACACTCCCACTGGCATAGACTAAAAATATTTACCATTATCTCTTTTGTAGGAACTGGTTTTACTATGACGAAATTTGGAAGCCACACAGTCTTTGTAGTAGGAGAGGAAGATACATATATTTGGCTATATGGCAGTAATTTAAGATGTGGGTAAGACAGTACTTAGGTCAAATACATGAAACTAAATATTTATACCACTAAAAAAAGAATAAATTAAACAAACATATGTCCTGGGAATTTAGTGAAAGCGTGTCAAAATAAAACAAAGAAGAAATGAAGTAATGATATAAAACCAAAATAAATATATTAGAAATTCAAAGTTAAAATGGGTCATAAGGCATATCAGAGAAGTAAAGTTAAAAATTGATTCTCTGACAACTCTGACAGATTGCCTCTTGTCTACCCCAGTGGTGTCACCATCATGTTCTAAAGTCTTGTTTCCTGGTGGGCACCGTGGCTGGTGCCTGTAAAATCCCTGCACTTTGGGAGGCCAAGACAGGGGGATCTCTTGAAGTTAGGAGTTCGAGACCAGCCTGGCCAACATAGTGAAACCCCTGTCTCTACTAAAAACACAAAAATTAGATGGGTGCTGTGGCAGGTGCCCATAATCCCAGCTACTCCCATGGCTGAAGCATGACAGTCGCTTGAACCCAGGAGGCAGAGGTTGTTGTGGGCCGAGATTGTGCCACTGTACTCCAGTCTGGGGGACAGAGTGAGACTCCGTTTCATAAATAAATGAATAATTCTTGTCTCCATTGCAGAAAGAATATGAAAGCTACATTTTCCAGGATCCTCTCCTGAATATGATTTCAAATTTTAGAGCCTATCAGTAAGAGGGTCTCACTCTAGATTTGAAAGGAAGGAGAGAGATTGGGAGCGTGGAGGAGAGGGGGAAGGGACAGAGGGGGGCAATTTTTTTTCTACTGTAAGTTGGCAGCCATACCAGAGCAAAGTAAGGTCTGAATAAGCCTCAACATAGCATAAAAAAGGAAAACACATCAAATTTTTATTTTTTTGCAAAACAAAGTGGAACCCAACACACATTTAAAAAATAACAGCCTAGGCCGGGCGCGGTGGCTCAAGCCTGTAATCCCAGCACTTTGGGAGGCCGAGACGGGCGGATCACAAGGTCCGGAGATCGAGACCATCCTGGCTAACCCGGTGAAACCCCGTCTCTACTAAAAAATACAAAAAACTAGCCGGGCGAGGTGGCGGGCGCCTGTAGTCCCAGCTACTCGGGAGGCTGAGGCAGGAGAATGGCGTAAACCCGGGAGGCGGAGCTTGCAGTGAGCCGAGATCCGGCCACTGCACTCCAGCCCGGGCGACAGAGCGAGACTCCGTCTCGGAAAAAAAAAAAAAAAAAATAACAGCCTACACAAAAAAAACAGATTACAGGAATGCAATTAAAGATTAGGTAAACTATAAATTTAAATAAAACAAAATTATCCTTTCATTTGATGAAGAAATAACATTTGAAAAATTACACTACCCTTCCTGATTACAGAAAAGTATTATATAAAATAGGAACAGTTAAATATTTCTTTACTTGATTAAAAAATGGTAAAATCAAGCCATGTATCTTACTTAGAGGAGAAATGCTAAAAGTAGTTCTGTACAGACCAGATCAAGGTAGGAAGGCTTACTGCTAGCATCAGCACTTAGAAGTCTTTTCAGAAAGCCAGAGCAAGTAGAAAAGAAAGAAAGAAAGAAAGAAAGAAAGAAAGAAAGAAAGAAAGAAA